>NC_064409.1:2500-155000 GCF_023375975.1 Astyanax mexicanus
AACCCTAACCCTAACCCTAACCCTAACCCTAACCCTAACCCTAACCCTAACCCTAACCCTAACCCTAACCCTAACCCTAACCCTAACCCTAACCCTAACCCTAACCCTAACCCTAACCCTAACCCTAACCCTAACCCTAACCCTAACCCTAACCCTAACCCTAACCCTAACCCTAACCCTAACCCTAACCCTAACCCTAACCCTAACCCTAACCCTAACCCTAACCCTAACCCTAACCCTAACCCTAACCCTAACCCTAACCCTAACCCTAACCCTAACCCTAACCCTAACCCTAACCCTAACCCTAACCCTAACCCTAACCCTAACCCTAACCCTAACCCTAACCCTAACCCTAACCCTAACCCTAACCCTAACCCTAACCCTAACCCTAACCCTAACCCTAACCCTAACCCTAACCCTAACCCTAACCCTAACCCTAACCCTAACCCTAACCCTAACCCTAACCCTAACCCTAACCCTAACCCTAACCCTAACCCTAACCCTAACCCTAACCCTAACCCTAACCCTAACCCTAACCCTAACCCTAACCCTAACCCTAACCCTAACCCTAACCCTAACCCTAACCCTAACCCTAACCCTAACCCTAACCCTAACCCTAACCCTAACCCTAACCCTAACCCTAACCCTAACCCTAACCCTAACCCTAACCCTAACCCTAACCCTAACCCTAACCCTAACCCTAACCCTAACCCTAACCCTAACCCTAACCCTAACCCTAACCCTAACCCTAACCCTAACCCTAACCCTAACCCTAACCCTAACCCTAACCCTAACCCTAACCCTAACCCTAACCCTAACCCTAACCCTAACCCTAACCCTAACCCTAACCCTAACCCTAACCCTAACCCTAACCCTAACCCTAACCCTAACCCTAACCCTAACCCTAACCCTAACCCTAACCCTAACCCTAACCCTAACCCTAACCCTAACCCTAACCCTAACCCTAACCCTAACCCTAACCCTAACCCTAACCCTAACCCTAACCCTAACCCTAACCCTAACCCTAACCCTAACCCTAACCCTAACCCTAACCCTAACCCTAACCCTAACCCTAACCCTAACCCTAACCCTAACCCTAACCCTAACCCTAACCCTAACCCTAACCCTAACCCTAACCCTAACCCTAACCCTAACCCTAACCCTAACCCTAACCCTAACCCTAACCCTAACCCTAACCCTAACCCTAACCCTAACCCTAACCCTAACCCTAACCCTAACCCTAACCCTAACCCTAACCCTAACCCTAACCCTAACCCTAACCCTAACCCTAACCCTAACCCTAACCCTAACCCTAACCCTAACCCTAACCCTAACCCTAACCCTAACCCTAACCCTAACCCTAACCCTAACCCTAACCCTAACCCTAACCCTAACCCTAACCCTAACCCTAACCCTAACCCTAACCCTAACCCTAACCCTAACCCTAACCCTAACCCTAACCCTAACCCTAACCCTAACCCTAACCCTAACCCTAACCCTAACCCTAACCCTAACCCTAACCCTAACCCTAACCCTAACCCTAACCCTAACCCTAACCCTAACCCTAACCCTAACCCTAACCCTAACCCTAACCCTAACCCTAACCCTAACCCTAACCCTAACCCTAACCCTAACCCTAACCCTAACCCTAACCCTAACCCTAACCCTAACCCTAACCCTAACCCTAACCCTAACCCTAACCCTAACCCTAACCCTAACCCTAACCCTAACCCTAACCCTAACCCTAACCCTAACCCTAACCCTAACCCTAACCCTAACCCTAACCCTAACCCTAACCCTAACCCTAACCCTAACCCTAACCCTAACCCTAACCCTAACCCTAACCCTAACCCTAACCCTAACCCTAACCCTAACCCTAACCCTAACCCTAACCCTAACCCTAACCCTAACCCTAACCCTAACCCTAACCCTAACCCTAACCCTAACCCTAACCCTAACCCTAACCCTAACCCTAACCCTAACCCTAACCCTAACCCTAACCCTAACCCTAACCCTAACCCTAACCCTAACCCTAACCCTAACCCTAACCCTAACCCTAACCCTAACCCTAACCCTAACCCTAACCCTAACCCTAACCCTAACCCTAACCCTAACCCTAACCCTAACCCTAACCCTAACCCTAACCCTAACCCTAACCCTAACCCTAACCCTAACCCTAACCCTAACCCTAACCCTAACCCTAACCCTAACCCTAACCCTAACCCTAACCCTAACCCTAACCCTAACCCTAACCCTAACCCTAACCCTAACCCTAACCCTAACCCTAACCCTAACCCTAACCCTAACCCTAACCCTAACCCTAACCCTAACCCTAACCCTAACCCTAACCCTAACCCTAACCCTAACCCTAACCCTAACCCTAACCCTAACCCTAACCCTAACCCTAACCCTAACCCTAACCCTAACCCTAACCCTAACCCTAACCCTAACCCTAACCCTAACCCTAACCCTAACCCTAACCCTAACCCTAACCCTAACCCTAACCCTAACCCTAACCCTAACCCTAACCCTAACCCTAACCCTAACCCTAACCCTAACCCTAACCCTAACCCTAACCCTAACCCTAACCCTAACCCTAACCCTAACCCTAACCCTAACCCTAACCCTAACCCTAACCCTAACCCTAACCCTAACCCTAACCCTAACCCTAACCCTAACCCTAACCCTAACCCTAACCCTAACCCTAACCCTAACCCTAACCCTAACCCTAACCCTAACCCTAACCCTAACCCTAACCCTAACCCTAACCCTAACCCTAACCCTAACCCTAACCCTAACCCTAACCCTAACCCTAACCCTAACCCTAACCCTAACCCTAACCCTAACCCTAACCCTAACCCTAACCCTAACCCTAACCCTAACCCTAACCCTAACCCTAACCCTAACCCTAACCCTAACCCTAACCCTAACCCTAACCCTAACCCTAACCCTAACCCTAACCCTAACCCTAACCCTAACCCTAACCCTAACCCTAACCCTAACCCTAACCCTAACCCTAACCCTAACCCTAACCCTAACCCTAACCCTAACCCTAACCCTAACCCTAACCCTAACCCTAACCCTAACCCTAACCCTAACCCTAACCCTAACCCTAACCCTAACCCTAACCCTAACCCTAACCCTAACCCTAACCCTAACCCTAACCCTAACCCTAACCCTAACCCTAACCCTAACCCTAACCCTAACCCTAACCCTAACCCTAACCCTAACCCTAACCCTAACCCTAACCCTAACCCTAACCCTAACCCTAACCCTAACCCTAACCCTAACCCTAACCCTAACCCTAACCCTAACCCTAACCCTAACCCTAACCCTAACCCTAACCCTAACCCTAACCCTAACCCTAACCCTAACCCTAACCCTAACCCTAACCCTAACCCTAACCCTAACCCTAACCCTAACCCTAACCCTAACCCTAACCCTAACCCTAACCCTAACCCTAACCCTAACCCTAACCCTAACCCTAACCCTAACCCTAACCCTAACCCTAACCCTAACCCTAACCCTAACCCTAACCCTAACCCTAACCCTAACCCTAACCCTAACCCTAACCCTAACCCTAACCCTAACCCTAACCCTAACCCTAACCCTAACCCTAACCCTAACCCTAACCCTAACCCTAACCCTAACCCTAACCCTAACCCTAACCCTAACCCTAACCCTAACCCTAACCCTAACCCTAACCCTAACCCTAACCCTAACCCTAACCCTAACCCTAACCCTAACCCTAACCCTAACCCTAACCCTAACCCTAACCCTAACCCTAACCCTAACCCTAACCCTAACCCTAACCCTAACCCTAACCCTAACCCTAACCCTAACCCTAACCCTAACCCTAACCCTAACCCTAACCCTAACCCTAACCCTAACCCTAACCCTAACCCTAACCCTAACCCTAACCCTAACCCTAACCCTAACCCTAACCCTAACCCTAACCCTAACCCTAACCCTAACCCTAACCCTAACCCTAACCCTAACCCTAACCCTAACCCTAACCCTAACCCTAACCCTAACCCTAACCCTAACCCTAACCCTAACCCTAACCCTAACCCTAACCCTAACCCTAACCCTAACCCTAACCCTAACCCTAACCCTAACCCTAACCCTAACCCTAACCCTAACCCTAACCCTAACCCTAACCCTAACCCTAACCCTAACCCTAACCCTAACCCTAACCCTAACCCTAACCCTAACCCTAACCCTAACCCTAACCCTAACCCTAACCCTAACCCTAACCCTAACCCTAACCCTAACCCTAACCCTAACCCTAACCCTAACCCTAACCCTAACCCTAACCCTAACCCTAACCCTAACCCTAACCCTAACCCTAACCCTAACCCTAACCCTAACCCTAACCCTAACCCTAACCCTAACCCTAACCCTAACCCTAACCCTAACCCTAACCCTAACCCTAACCCTAACCCTAACCCTAACCCTAACCCTAACCCTAACCCTAACCCTAACCCTAACCCTAACCCTAACCCTAACCCTAACCCTAACCCTAACCCTAACCCTAACCCTAACCCTAACCCTAACCCTAACCCTAACCCTAACCCTAACCCTAACCCTAACCCTAACCCTAACCCTAACCCTAACCCTAACCCTAACCCTAACCCTAACCCTAACCCTAACCCTAACCCTAACCCTAACCCTAACCCTAACCCTAACCCTAACCCTAACCCTAACCCTAACCCTAACCCTAACCCTAACCCTAACCCTAACCCTAACCCTAACCCTAACCCTAACCCTAACCCTAACCCTAACCCTAACCCTAACCCTAACCCTAACCCTAACCCTAACCCTAACCCTAACCCTAACCCTAACCCTAACCCTAACCCTAACCCTAACCCTAACCCTAACCCTAACCCTAACCCTAACCCTAACCCTAACCCTAACCCTAACCCTAACCCTAACCCTAACCCTAACCCTAACCCTAACCCTAACCCTAACCCTAACCCTAACCCTAACCCTAACCCTAACCCTAACCCTAACCCTAACCCTAACCCTAACCCTAACCCTAACCCTAACCCTAACCCTAACCCTAACCCTAACCCTAACCCTAACCCTAACCCTAACCCTAACCCTAACCCTAACCCTAACCCTAACCCTAACCCTAACCCTAACCCTAACCCTAACCCTAACCCTAACCCTAACCCTAACCCTAACCCTAACCCTAACCCTAACCCTAACCCTAACCCTAACCCTAACCCTAACCCTAACCCTAACCCTAACCCTAACCCTAACCCTAACCCTAACCCTAACCCTAACCCTAACCCTAACCCTAACCCTAACCCTAACCCTAACCCTAACCCTAACCCTAACCCTAACCCTAACCCTAACCCTAACCCTAACCCTAACCCTAACCCTAACCCTAACCCTAACCCTAACCCTAACCCTAACCCTAACCCTAACCCTAACCCTAACCCTAACCCTAACCCTAACCCTAACCCTAACCCTAACCCTAACCCTAACCCTAACCCTAACCCTAACCCTAACCCTAACCCTAACCCTAACCCTAACCCTAACCCTAACCCTAACCCTAACCCTAACCCTAACCCTAACCCTAACCCTAACCCTAACCCTAACCCTAACCCTAACCCTAACCCTAACCCTAACCCTAACCCTAACCCTAACCCTAACCCTAACCCTAACCCTAACCCTAACCCTAACCCTAACCCTAACCCTAACCCTAACCCTAACCCTAACCCTAACCCTAACCCTAACCCTAACCCTAACCCTAACCCTAACCCTAACCCTAACCCTAACCCTAACCCTAACCCTAACCCTAACCCTAACCCTAACCCTAACCCTAACCCTAACCCTAACCCTAACCCTAACCCTAACCCTAACCCTAACCCTAACCCTAACCCTAACCCTAACCCTAACCCTAACCCTAACCCTAACCCTAACCCTAACCCTAACCCTAACCCTAACCCTAACCCTAACCCTAACCCTAACCCTAACCCTAACCCTAACCCTAACCCTAACCCTAACCCTAACCCTAACCCTAACCCTAACCCTAACCCTAACCCTAACCCTAACCCTAACCCTAACCCTAACCCTAACCCTAACCCTAACCCTAACCCTAACCCTAACCCTAACCCTAACCCTAACCCTAACCCTAACCCTAACCCTAACCCTAACCCTAACCCTAACCCTAACCCTAACCCTAACCCTAACCCTAACCCTAACCCTAACCCTAACCCTAACCCTAACCCTAACCCTAACCCTAACCCTAACCCTAACCCTAACCCTAACCCTAACCCTAACCCTAACCCTAACCCTAACCCTAACCCTAACCCTAACCCTAACCCTAACCCTAACCCTAACCCTAACCCTAACCCTAACCCTAACCCTAACCCTAACCCTAACCCTAACCCTAACCCTAACCCTAACCCTAACCCTAACCCTAACCCTAACCCTAACCCTAACCCTAACCCTAACCCTAACCCTAACCCTAACCCTAACCCTAACCCTAACCCTAACCCTAACCCTAACCCTAACCCTAACCCTAACCCTAACCCTAACCCTAACCCTAACCCTAACCCTAACCCTAACCCTAACCCTAACCCTAACCCTAACCCTAACCCTAACCCTAACCCTAACCCTAACCCTAACCCTAACCCTAACCCTAACCCTAACCCTAACCCTAACCCTAACCCTAACCCTAACCCTAACCCTAACCCTAACCCTAACCCTAACCCTAACCCTAACCCTAACCCTAACCCTAACCCTAACCCTAACCCTAACCCTAACCCTAACCCTAACCCTAACCCTAACCCTAACCCTAACCCTAACCCTAACCCTAACCCTAACCCTAACCCTAACCCTAACCCTAACCCTAACCCTAACCCTAACCCTAACCCTAACCCTAACCCTAACCCTAACCCTAACCCTAACCCTAACCCTAACCCTAACCCTAACCCTAACCCTAACCCTAACCCTAACCCTAACCCTAACCCTAACCCTAACCCTAACCCTAACCCTAACCCTAACCCTAACCCTAACCCTAACCCTAACCCTAACCCTAACCCTAACCCTAACCCTAACCCTAACCCTAACCCTAACCCTAACCCTAACCCTAACCCTAACCCTAACCCTAACCCTAACCCTAACCCTAACCCTAACCCTAACCCTAACCCTAACCCTAACCCTAACCCTAACCCTAACCCTAACCCTAACCCTAACCCTAACCCTAACCCTAACCCTAACCCTAACCCTAACCCTAACCCTAACCCTAACCCTAACCCTAACCCTAACCCTAACCCTAACCCTAACCCTAACCCTAACCCTAACCCTAACCCTAACCCTAACCCTAACCCTAACCCTAACCCTAACCCTAACCCTAACCCTAACCCTAACCCTAACCCTAACCCTAACCCTAACCCTAACCCTAACCCTAACCCTAACCCTAACCCTAACCCTAACCCTAACCCTAACCCTAACCCTAACCCTAACCCTAACCCTAACCCTAACCCTAACCCTAACCCTAACCCTAACCCTAACCCTAACCCTAACCCTAACCCTAACCCTAACCCTAACCCTAACCCTAACCCTAACCCTAACCCTAACCCTAACCCTAACCCTAACCCTAACCCTAACCCTAACCCTAACCCTAACCCTAACCCTAACCCTAACCCTAACCCTAACCCTAACCCTAACCCTAACCCTAACCCTAACCCTAACCCTAACCCTAACCCTAACCCTAACCCTAACCCTAACCCTAACCCTAACCCTAACCCTAACCCTAACCCTAACCCTAACCCTAACCCTAACCCTAACCCTAACCCTAACCCTAACCCTAACCCTAACCCTAACCCTAACCCTAACCCTAACCCTAACCCTAACCCTAACCCTAACCCTAACCCTAACCCTAACCCTAACCCTAACCCTAACCCTAACCCTAACCCTAACCCTAACCCTAACCCTAACCCTAACCCTAACCCTAACCCTAACCCTAACCCTAACCCTAACCCTAACCCTAACCCTAACCCTAACCCTAACCCTAACCCTAACCCTAACCCTAACCCTAACCCTAACCCTAACCCTAACCCTAACCCTAACCCTAACCCTAACCCTAACCCTAACCCTAACCCTAACCCTAACCCTAACCCTAACCCTAACCCTAACCCTAACCCTAACCCTAACCCTAACCCTAACCCTAACCCTAACCCTAACCCTAACCCTAACCCTAACCCTAACCCTAACCCTAACCCTAACCCTAACCCTAACCCTAACCCTAACCCTAACCCTAACCCTAACCCTAACCCTAACCCTAACCCTAACCCTAACCCTAACCCTAACCCTAACCCTAACCCTAACCCTAACCCTAACCCTAACCCTAACCCTAACCCTAACCCTAACCCTAACCCTAACCCTAACCCTAACCCTAACCCTAACCCTAACCCTAACCCTAACCCTAACCCTAACCCTAACCCTAACCCTAACCCTAACCCTAACCCTAACCCTAACCCTAACCCTAACCCTAACCCTAACCCTAACCCTAACCCTAACCCTAACCCTAACCCTAACCCTAACCCTAACCCTAACCCTAACCCTAACCCTAACCCTAACCCTAACCCTAACCCTAACCCTAACCCTAACCCTAACCCTAACCCTAACCCTAACCCTAACCCTAACCCTAACCCTAACCCTAACCCTAACCCTAACCCTAACCCTAACCCTAACCCTAACCCTAACCCTAACCCTAACCCTAACCCTAACCCTAACCCTAACCCTAACCCTAACCCTAACCCTAACCCTAACCCTAACCCTAACCCTAACCCTAACCCTAACCCTAACCCTAACCCTAACCCTAACCCTAACCCTAACCCTAACCCTAACCCTAACCCTAACCCTAACCCTAACCCTAACCCTAACCCTAACCCTAACCCTAACCCTAACCCTAACCCTAACCCTAACCCTAACCCTAACCCTAACCCTAACCCTAACCCTAACCCTAACCCTAACCCTAACCCTAACCCTAACCCTAACCCTAACCCTAACCCTAACCCTAACCCTAACCCTAACCCTAACCCTAACCCTAACCCTAACCCTAACCCTAACCCTAACCCTAACCCTAACCCTAACCCTAACCCTAACCCTAACCCTAACCCTAACCCTAACCCTAACCCTAACCCTAACCCTAACCCTAACCCTAACCCTAACCCTAACCCTAACCCTAACCCTAACCCTAACCCTAACCCTAACCCTAACCCTAACCCTAACCCTAACCCTAACCCTAACCCTAACCCTAACCCTAACCCTAACCCTAACCCTAACCCTAACCCTAACCCTAACCCTAACCCTAACCCTAACCCTAACCCTAACCCTAACCCTAACCCTAACCCTAACCCTAACCCTAACCCTAACCCTAACCCTAACCCTAACCCTAACCCTAACCCTAACCCTAACCCTAACCCTAACCCTAACCCTAACCCTAACCCTAACCCTAACCCTAACCCTAACCCTAACCCTAACCCTAACCCTAACCCTAACCCTAACCCTAACCCTAACCCTAACCCTAACCCTAACCCTAACCCTAACCCTAACCCTAACCCTAACCCTAACCCTAACCCTAACCCTAACCCTAACCCTAACCCTAACCCTAACCCTAACCCTAACCCTAACCCTAACCCTAACCCTAACCCTAACCCTAACCCTAACCCTAACCCTAACCCTAACCCTAACCCTAACCCTAACCCTAACCCTAACCCTAACCCTAACCCTAACCCTAACCCTAACCCTAACCCTAACCCTAACCCTAACCCTAACCCTAACCCTAACCCTAACCCTAACCCTAACCCTAACCCTAACCCTAACCCTAACCCTAACCCTAACCCTAACCCTAACCCTAACCCTAACCCTAACCCTAACCCTAACCCTAACCCTAACCCTAACCCTAACCCTAACCCTAACCCTAACCCTAACCCTAACCCTAACCCTAACCCTAACCCTAACCCTAACCCTAACCCTAACCCTAACCCTAACCCTAACCCTAACCCTAACCCTAACCCTAACCCTAACCCTAACCCTAACCCTAACCCTAACCCTAACCCTAACCCTAACCCTAACCCTAACCCTAACCCTAACCCTAACCCTAACCCTAACCCTAACCCTAACCCTAACCCTAACCCTAACCCTAACCCTAACCCTAACCCTAACCCTAACCCTAACCCTAACCCTAACCCTAACCCTAACCCTAACCCTAACCCTAACCCTAACCCTAACCCTAACCCTAACCCTAACCCTAACCCTAACCCTAACCCTAACCCTAACCCTAACCCTAACCCTAACCCTAACCCTAACCCTAACCCTAACCCTAACCCTAACCCTAACCCTAACCCTAACCCTAACCCTAACCCTAACCCTAACCCTAACCCTAACCCTAACCCTAACCCTAACCCTAACCCTAACCCTAACCCTAACCCTAACCTAACCCTAACCCTAACCCTAACCCTAACCCTAACCCTAACCCTAACCCTAACCTAACCCTAACCCTAACCCTAACCCTAACCCTAACCCTAACCCTAACCCTAACCTAACCCTAACCCTAACCCTAACCCTAACCCTAACCCTAACCTTAACCCTAACCCTAACCTAACCCTAACCTAACCTAACCTAACCTAACCCTAACCCTAACCCTAACCCTAACCCTAACCCTAACCCTAACCTAACCCTAACCCTAACCCTAACCTAACCCTAACCCTAACCCTAACCCTAACCCTAACCCTAACCTAACCCTAACCCTAACCCTAACCCTAACCCTAACCCTAACCCTAACCCTAACCTAACCCTAACCCTAACCCTAACCCTAACCCTAACCCTAACCCTAACCCTAACCTAACCCTAACCCTAACCTAACCCTAACCCTAACCCTAACCCTAACCCTAACCCTAACCCTAACCCTAACCTAACCCTAACCCTAACCTAACCCTAACCCTAACCCTAACCCTAACCCTAACCCTAACCCTAACCTAACCCTAACCCTAACCCTAACCTAACCCTAACCCTAACCCTAACCCTAACCCTAACCCTAACCCTAACCTAACCCTAACCCTAACCCTAACCCTAACCCTAACCTAACCTAACCCTAACCCTAACCCTAACCCTAACCCTAACCCTAACCCTTACCCTAACCCTAACCCTAACCCTAACCTAACCTAACCCTAACCCTAACCCTAACCCTAACCCTAACCTAACCCTAACCCTAACCCTAACCCTAACCCTAACCCTAACCCTAAATCTAAACCTAGCCCTAAACATAACCTAAACCTAAAACCTAACCCTAAACATAACCTAAATCTAAACCTAGCCCTAAACATAACCTAAACCTAAAACCTAACCCTAAACCTAACCCTAAACATAACCTAAATCTAAACCTAGCCCTAAACATAACCTAAATCTTAACCTAACCCTAAACATAACCCTAAACATAACCTAAATCTAAACCTAGCCCTAAACATAACCTAAATCTTAACCTAACCCTAAACATAACTAAAAATCGAAGGAAATCTCTCCTCAAAACCTTAAAAAAAACACAGATCCCGAATGTGTCATCAAACCGAACTCTGTATTACCAAAGGGTCATTAAACTAAAAACAAAGGAAATCTCTCCTCACAACCTAAAAACAAATACGTACCAAAGGGTCATCAAACCAAAAATTAAGGAAATCTCTCCTCAAAACCTTAAAAAACACAGAGTACGAATGTGTCATCAAACCAAACTCTCTATTAACAAAGGGTCATTAAGGATATTTCTCCATAAAAATTGAAAAGAATTAAAAAATACTTATCTGGGGAATCACAGCCTTAATCCAAACCTAAAATCTAAAAAGAGGAATAAATATTCCCTTTAAAAATCCACTCCCCCTTGGGAATTGACTTAACTGAACATTTAAAATTAAACAAGGGGCGGAGCCTGTTCCTGGAAGCCTATATGAGCAGCAGGACAGGGGAAACCATTTTAGAGCTGGAACTGAGGCAAGTCTGTGCCTGATGAAGGATCATTCTCTTCCGAAAGGTATTTTTAATATCAATTTTTATTTTAGAAATACTTTTTAATACATACAATTTAATATTGCTTAATTAAACCTTTTAATTGTTTAATAAATGTCTTACTACTTCATAATAATTAGAATATGATACGATATTAAAACATCAATTAAAGATACATTCACCTTACTATGACCTTAGGGCTCTTACTTTAATTGAAGGATAGGACACAAGCCTAGGAATGATCAACCTAAGGCGGGCCACCTCAGAAGAGGGTGTATAGTGTTTAAAAGGCCGAAACACCCTATGACTCTGAGGCACACTACTGATGATGTGTCCTTAAATTACTTAAATAACAGATCCCATTTGGACTTCCTGTTATAATAATACTAATCATGTAACTTATTTCAAGTAGTAATAATAAAAAAATAAAAAAATTATCATAAAATACCAAAACTATTTTAAACAAAACCTTAGGGACCTAATACTCAATTAAAATGTCTTCACACCCATTCGCTCCCTAGTTAAACAATAACTTTAGGGAGAGGGAATGGGTGAGCTAGAAAGGCCAAGACGGTCTAGAGGGTGCCCTGCTCAGTCTAGTGGCGCACTCCTCACTATGCTCCCTGTGACCTCACATTTAAAATAAACAACTTTAGAGACTTAATACTCATGTAAATATGTCTTCACACCCATTCGCTCCCTAGTTAAACATTAACTTTAGGGAGAGGGAATGGGTGAGCTAGAAAGGCCAAGACGGTCTAGAGGGTGCCCTGCTCAGTCTAGTGGCGCACTCCTCACTATGCTCCCTGTGACCTCACAATTAAAATAAACAAATTTAGAGACCTAGCACTCGGACGAAGTAGGATTAAGCTAGAAAAGACAGATCAGTTCAGATTTTACCTGCTCATTGACCTCAAGCCCAGTAGCAATGCCTAACAGGCGCCGGCCCGTGCACTACCCTTGGTCTTCCTACTCAAACCATGCAGCCTGATGGGCTGTACTGGGGGAAGTCATTGTATATTAACAAAAACCTAACCCTTGCCAGAGCCTTCGGACCAGGCATGCTACATGAGTCTCACTGGTCTAATGAGCCAAGCCAAATTCTCTTGGAACTTTAAGTAAAATTATTATTATTATTATTATTTTGTATATTGCCTAAACATAACCTAACCCTAAACCCAACCCTAAAACATAGTCTAAATCTAAACCTAACCCTAAACATAACCTAACTCTAAACCTAACGCTAAACATACCCTAAACCTAACCCTAAACATAACCGAAACCTAACCCTAAACATAACCTGACCCCAAACCCAACCCTAAACATGGCCTTAATCTAAACCTAACCCTAAACATAACCTGAATCTAAACCTAGCCCTAAACATAACCTAAACCTAAAACCTAACCCTAAACATAACCTAAATCTAAACCTAGCCCTAAACATAACCTAAACCTAAAACCTAACCCTAAACATAACCTAAACCTAACCCTAAACATAACCTAAATCTAAACCTAGCCCTAAACATAACCTAAACCTAAAACCTAACCCTAAACATAACCTAAACCTAGCCCTAAACATAACCTAAACCTAAAACCTAACCCTAAACATAACCTAAATCTAAACCTAGCCCTAAAACATAACCTAAACCTAAAACCTAACCCTAAACATAACCTAAATCTAAACCTAGCCCTAAACATAACCTAAACCTAAAACCTAACCCTAAACATAACCTAAATCTAAACCTAGCCCTAAACATAACCTAAACCTAAAACCTAACCCTAAACATAACCTAAATCTAAACCTAGCCCTAAACATAACCTAAACCTAAAACCTAACCCTAAACCTAACCCTAAACATAACCTAAATCTAAACCTAGCCCTAAACATAACCTAAATCTTAACCTAACCCTAAACATAACCCTAAACATAACCTAAATCTAAACCTAGCCCTAAACATAACCTAAATCTTAACCTAACCCTAAACATAACTAAAAATCGAAGGAAATCTCTCCTCAAAACCTTAAAAAAAACACAGATCCCGAATGTGTCATCAAACCGAACTCTGTATTACCAAAGGGTCATTAAACTAAAAACAAAGGAAATCTCTCCTCACAACCTAAAAACAAATACGTACCAAAGGGTCATCAAACCAAAAATTAAGGAAATCTCTCCTCAAAACCTTAAAAAACACAGAGTACGAATGTGTCATCAAACCAAACTCTCTATTAACAAAGGGTCATTAAGGATATTTCTCCATAAAAATTGAAAAGAATTAAAAAATACTTATCTGGGGAATCACAGCCTTAATCCAAACCTAAAATCTAAAAAGAGGAATAAATATTCCCTTTAAAAATCCACTCCCCCTTGGGAATTGACTTAACTGAACATTTAAAATTAAACAAGGGGCGGAGCCTGTTCCTGGAAGCCTATATAAGCAGCAGGACAGGGGAAACCATTTTAGAGCTGGAACTGAGGCAAGTCTGTGCCTGATGAAGGATCATTCTCTTCCGAAAGGTATTTTTAATATCAATTTTTATTTTAGAAATACTTTTTAATACATACAATTTAATATTGCTTAATTAAACCTTTTAATTGTTTAATAAATGTCTTACTACTTCATAATAATTAGAATATGATACGATATTAAAACATCAATTAAAGATACATTCACCTTACTATGACCTTAGGGCTCTTACTTTAATTGAAGGATAGGACACAAGCCTAGGAATGATCAACCTAAGGCGGGCCACCTCAGAAGAGGGTGTATAGTGTTTAAAAGGCCGAAACACCCTATGACTCTGAGGCACACTACTGATGATGTGTCCTTAAATTACTTAAATAACAGATCCCATTTGGACTTCCTGTTATAATAATACTAATCATGTAACTTATTTCAAGTAGTAATAATAAAAAAATAAAAAAATTATCATAAAATACCAAAACTATTTTAAACAAAACCTTAGGGACCTAATACTCAATTAAAATGTCTTCACACCCATTCGCTCCCTAGTTAAACAATAACTTTAGGGAGAGGGAATGGGTGAGCTAGAAAGGCCAAGACGGTCTAGAGGGTGCCCTGCTCAGTCTAGTGGCGCACTCCTCACTATGCTCCCTGTGACCTCACATTTAAAATAAACAACTTTAGAGACTTAATACTCATGTAAATATGTCTTCACACCCATTCGCTCCCTAGTTAAACATTAACTTTAGGGAGAGGGAATGGGTGAGCTAGAAAGGCCAAGACGGTCTAGAGGGTGCCCTGCTCAGTCTAGTGGCGCACTCCTCACTATGCTCCCTGTGACCTCACAATTAAAATAAACAAATTTAGAGACCTAGCACTCGGACGAAGTAGGATTAAGCTAGAAAAGACAGATCAGTTCAGATTTTACCTGCTCATTGACCTCAAGCCCAGTAGCAATGCCTAACAGGCGCCGGCCCGTGCACTACCCTTGGTCTTCCTACTCAAACCATGCAGCCTGATGGGCTGTACTGGGGGAAGTCATTGTATATTAACAAAACCCTAACCCTAACCCTAACCCTAACCCTAACCCTAACTAACCCTAACCCTAACCCTAACCCTAACCCTAACCCTAACCTAACCCTAACCCTAACCCTAACCCTAACCCTAACCTAACCCTAACCCTAACCCTAACCCTAACCCTAACCTAACCCTAACCCTAACCCTAACCCTAACCTAACCCTAACCCTAACCCTAACCCTAACTAACCCTAACCCTAACCCTAACCCTAACCCTAACCCTAACCCCTAACCCTAACCCTAACCCTAACCCTAACCTAACCCTAACCCTAACCCTAACCCTAACCCTAACCTAACCCTAACCCTAACCTAACCCTAACCCTAACCCTAACCCTAACCCTAACCCTAACCTAACCCTAACCCTAACCCTAACCCTAACCCTAACCCTAACCTAACCCTAACCTAACCCTAACCCTAACCCTAACCCTAACCTAACCCTAACCCTAACCCTAACCCTAACCCTAACCCTACCCTAACCCTAACCCTAACCCTAACCCTAAACCCTAACCCTAACCCTAACCCTAACCCTAACCCTAACCTAACCCTAACCCTAACCCTAACCCTAACCCTAACCCTAACCCTAACCTAACCCTAACCCTAACCCTAACCCTAACCCTAACCCTAACCCTAAATCTTAACCCTAACCCTAACCCTAAATCTTAACCCTAACCCTAATTCTTAACCCTAAATTCTTAACCCCAACCCTAAATTCTTAACCCTAACGCTAAGGGTTAGGTTAAAGGTCCTGGGGCCAAAGGCTCCAAGGGTCCGAGGCCCCAGACCAGTCCAGGAAACCCGGACCAGTCCAGAGCTCTCGTTAGGCACGGGCCTACCACAAGTCACCGGGCACGCCGGCCCCCCGATCGTCCCCAACCCCCACATTCACACCACTCTGAGTCTGATGGTCCCGGAATTGGGTTAAATTGGGTTATGTTTAGGGTTAGGTTTAGGTAATATTTAGGGTTAAGGTTAGGGTTAGGGTTAGAGATTAGGGTTAGGGTTAAGAATTTAGGGTTAGGGTTAAGAATTTTGTTAGAGTTTAGGGTTAGGGTTAAGAATTTAGGGTTAGGGTTAGGGTTAGGGTTAGGGTTAGGGTTAGGTTAGGGTTAGGGTTAGGGTTAGGGTTAGGGTTAGGTTAGGTTAGGTTAGGTTAGGGTTAGGGTTAGGGTTAGGGTTAGGGTTAGGGTAGGGTTAGGTTAGGGTTAGGGTTAGGGTTAGGGTTAGGGTTAGGTTAGGGTTAGGGTTAGGGTTAGGGTTAGGTTAGGGTTAGGGTTAGGGTTAGGGTTAGGGTTAGGGTTAGGTTAGGGTTAGGGTTAGGGTTAGGTTAGGGTTAGGGTTAGGGTTAGGGTTAGGGTTAGGGTTAGGTTAGGGTTAGGGTTAGGGTTAGGGTTAGGGTTAGGGTTAAGAATTTAGGGTTAGGGTTAAGAATTAGGGTTAGAGATTAGGGTTAGGGTTAAGAATTTGGGGTTAGGGTTAAGAATTAGGGTTAGGGTTAGGGTTAAGAATTTAGGGTTAGGGTTGATAATTAGGGTTAGGGTTAAGAATTAGGGTTAGGGTGAAGAATTGGGGTTAGAGATTAGGGTTAAGAGTTTGGGGTTAGGGTTAAGAATTAGGGTTAGGGTTAGGGTTAAGAATTTAGGGTTAGGGTTAGGGTTGAGAATTAGGGTTAGGGTTAAGAATTAGGGTTAGGGTTAGGGTTAAGAATTTAGGGTTAGGGTTAAGAATTAGGGTTAGAGATTAGGGTTAGGGTTAAGAATTTAGGGTTAGGGTTAAGAATTTAGGGTTAAGAATTAGGGTTAGGGTTAAGATTTAGGGTTAGGGTTAGGGTTAAGAATTAGGGTTAGGGTTAGGTTTAGGGTTAGAGATTAGGGTTAGGGTTAAGAATTTAGGGTTAGGGTTAAGAATTACGGTTAGAGTTTAGGGTTAGGGTTAAGAATTTAGGGTTAGGGTTAGGGTTAACTGTAGGGTTAGTTTCGTGTTATTGAAGTCAACGTAGGCCAAACTCCTTCCCTTCACATCCCAGAAGTCTGAAATCATAATATGTTGTCCGGATAGCACATTTGGGGTTGCCCGAAAAATTTCATGCTACAGAAGTCAACTCAGGCCAAACTCCTTACCCTGACAAGCCAGAGGTCTGAAATCTAAATATGTTGTCCAAATCGCATCTTAGGGGTTGCCTGTAAAGTTTCGTGCCACAGAAGTCAACATAGGCCAAACTCCTTCCCCTGACAATGCAGAGGTCTGAAATCGCAATATGTTGTCCAACCGACAGCTCTGGGGTTACCTGCAGAGTTTGGTACAACAGAAGCCAACGTAGACCAAAATCCTTCCACCGAACATCTACAGGTCTGAAATCGCAGTAATTTGTCCAACTGGTACCTGTGGGGTTGCCTGCAGAGTTTGGTGCCACAGAAATCAACATAGGCCAAACTCCTGCCCCCGACCACCCAGAGGTCTGAAATTACAATATATTGTCCATCTGGAATCTCTGGGGTTGCCTGTGCAGTTTCGTGCAACAGAAGTCAACGTAGACCAAACTCCTTACCCCAACCATCCATAGATCTGAAATCGCAGTATGTTGTCCAATTAGTACCTTTGGGGTTGCCTGCAAAGTTTGGTGCCACAGAAGTCAACATAGGCCAAACTCTTTCTCCTGACAATCTATAGGTCTGACATCGTAGTATGTTGTCCAAGTGGCACCTCTGGGGTTGTTTGCAGAGTTTTATGCCACAGAAGTCAATGTAGACCAAACTCCTCCCCCCGACCATCCATAGATCTGAAATCGCAATATGTTGTCCAATTAGCATCTAATGGGTCTCTGGGTCACCAATGACCTGGTCTGACGCATGACGCACTGACGCACTCTCTCGCAAGACGCGGTGCAAGAACTAAGATGGCGGCGCCCTGCTGCTAGACCATCCACCAAACAAACTACATTCTCACCTGGAATTACTCATTCAACGCCATTCAGCGCCCTGGAATCACTCGAAGACTTCATCGACCACTACTACAATAAGGTTGTCATCATGAACAAGGACAAAAAAGAAGACAAATCTAAAGGTAAACAGCTCCAAAACCCCACCGGCAAACGACCACGACCACCCAGCTCACCTGGAGACACCGAGGACCCACCTTCAACACCACCCTGCTGCACTGAGGTCAGTTCTATCCTTCTCTCTATCAACAAACTCTCTGCACTTGACGCCAGAATCTCACTAGTAGAACTGCTTCACAAAGAATTCCAATCACTCCGTGAAAGCCTGGAATTCAGCCAAGAACAAATCATAACACTCACTAAAGAAAACAAAACACTGCAGCACTCCGTCACTCAGCTCACAACCCAGTTATCATCTGTTCTGACCGACAACAAACACATGAAAGAAACAATCCTGGACTTACAAGCAAGAAGCATGAGAGACAATATTGTTTTTTCTGGAATCCCCGAGCAGTCACACGAAAACCCAGAAGATCTCCTCAAGGATTTCATGATCACCAAACTTCACATCACCCCGGACCTCGCCTCATCCATCTCATTCCACCGTGCACACCGCTTAGGAAAAAAAACACCCAACAAACGTCCGCGACCTATAGTGGCTAAAGTTGAACATTATAAACATAAAGTGCTCATTATGAGCAGAGGAAGGGAACTCCGAGGAACTGACCTCGGGATTAATGACCAGTTCCCTCGCGAAATTCAGGACAGGCGGAGGAAACTTTTCTCCGTCAGAAAAGAACTTATAAAGGACGGAAAAAAAGCTGTAATATCTGTTGATAAGCTGTATGTTGATGGGCAGTTGTTCCGCGATGAAAACATAACTCCGTGGCTTTTCTAGAATATACGAGCTATAATGGGCTAGTACTCTCTCTCTCTCTCTCTCTCTCTCTCTCTCTCTCTCTCTTTGTGTTTATAAACGCGCATGACTCCCTCTCTCTCTCTCTCTCTCTCTCTGTTTATAAATGCGCATGCCCCTCTCTCTCTTTCTCTATCTATCTCTCTCGCGCGCGCGTCCATCGTATGTAACGTACCATGTTTATTATTATATTCATCTCAGTTTCTCCTCCACCACAAAATGTATGAGCTTCTAAACCATCTCACATTTACCTCTCTTACTCGCTCCCGCGTCTCCTCTGGGCACGCGATCTATGTCATGCGCGCTCTCATATTTAATCTCTACTATAGATCATTCCTTGCGATCCCCTCTCTCTCTCTTGTTATCTATCTATCTATCTATCTATCTCTATCTCTATCTCTATCTCTATCTCTCTCTCTCTCTCTCAAATACACACACACCCACATACACAAGTACAACCATCCATACAAACACAAAATCCAAACTAAAAAACATAGGACATAATTAGGAATTATTCAATGCACCAAACGTCTCCCTTTCTTAGCATGTATATCTCACCGAGGCCCCATTTTTCCTTTCAATGTTCCTGTTTTTATTTCCCTTCTTTTTTTCTCTCTCTCTCCTCTATCTGCCTTCAACTCTATTTAACCCTTCCTGTATTTTTTCTCATTATCAATCTCTCTCTTGCTATTATCATACACCCCAGATCTCACAGATGTATCTCTGCCCATATACACAGCACAACACACTACACAAACAAACCATACCATTGATAAACACTAAAAATCAAGGCTTCATAACATGTCTTCACTCAAGTTTGTAACCTGGAACATTCGTGGTATAGGCACACAGAGTAAACAGACAAAGGTATTACACCATCTCACTACACTGAAAGCAGATATCTGTCTACTACAAGAAACTCATCTATCTGAAACAAATCATCACAAACTAAAATCACTACACTATAATCATGTATTCTCAGCCTACTATAATTCTAAACAAAGAGGTGTATCCATTCTTATACATAAAAAAATCCCCTACACACATAACACCACACTATCAGACCCAGAAGGAAGATATATTATAATAGACATTAACATCAGTAACACCCCCTTAACAATTGCAAGCATATACGGACCAAATACTGATGACCCATCTTTTTTCCATAAGCTCTTCAACCAGATATCCAACATCTCTGATTCCACAATCATAATTGGAGGTGACTTCAATACAGTAATCAACCCAGACTTAGATAGACTTACCAGTACACACAACACACGTCAATGGCAATCCTCAGACACCATTAAACAATACATGGCAGACCTAGGGCTCAGTGATGGTTGGCGCCTCAAAAACCCAGCATCCAAAGAATTCTCGTTACACTCACCAGTTCACCACTCTCACTCCCGCATTGACTTCTTCCTAACCAGCAATTCTATCGTATCTAACATCTCAGATATAACATATCACCCTATAATAATCAGCGACCATGCCCCGATATCACTTACATGGAATATAAACCCAACATATAAAACCTTCAGATGGCGACTCAATACATCTTTACTAACGGATACAGAATTTGATAGTTATATCAGAAAAGAGTGGGCATCCTTCCTGAAAATAAATGACTCTCCAGAAACCCCCCCGACTCTACTATGGGAAACTGGGAAAGCTGTATTACGAGGCAAAATCATCTCATACTCCGCTTACAAGAAAAAGAAAGATACAAAAAACGAGACCAACCTACAACGGAAAATTAAGGAACTATCTAATGAAATAATAAAAAACCCAACAGAAAAAAATAAGAAGGAGCTGAGCGAATGTAAATCACAATATAATGAACTCATAAACAAGAAGACTCAGTTTCTAATACAACAACTCAGGTATGAACATTTTGAACACAATAACAAGTCTGGAAAATTCTTAGCTAACCAAGTAAAACACAATAAAGAAAAAACAAAAATCCCAGCAATCAAAGACGAGGTCGGAAAAATTAGACAAACACCAGAAGAAATAAATCAAATATTTAGAAACTTCTATAAATCTCTATACTCATCAGACCATGAACCAGACCTTGCAGATATCCACAATTTTCTCAATAACATAAAGCTACCAAAATTAACTGAAGAACAAAAAAGCATACTAGAAAAACCGTTAACATCAAAAGAACTCCATAATGCACTCTGTCAAATGTCTAATAATAAAGCACCTGGACCAGATGGCTTTCCCACTGAATTCTATAAACACTTCTGGACAATACTCTCTCCAATATTCAGTAGATTGATCACGGAAATAAAACACAAAAAGAGATTATCAACAGAAATGAATACGGCAACAATTTCACTTCATCTCAAAGCTAATAAAGATCCCACCTTACCCTCCAGTTACCGCCCACTATCACTCATCAACACAGACACAAAGATCATAAGTAAGGCCCTAGCCACCAGATTGGAAAAAGTTATCCCATCACTTATACATCCTGATCAGACCGGCTTCATTAAAGGAAGACACTCCACTACCAACATGCGCAGACTACTTAATCTGATACACCACACAACACTACATCAGCTAGAGACAGCAATAGTTACATTAGACGCAGAGAAAGCCTTTGATAAAGTCAATTGGAAATTCCTCTTCACTACTTTACATAAATTAGGTTTCGGAGAATCATTTATCGACTGGATTAAAACACTTTACACTTCACCCAAGGCCACAGTCAATACTAATGGACTAATATCACAGAATTTCACTTTGCACAGAGGTACCAGGCAAGGATGCCCCCTCTCCCCCCTCCTATTCTCAATTTTCATAGAACCACTAGCAGCAGCTTTACGACAAAGCCCAAATATCAGAGGGATCCGGACCAACACCACAGAACACAAAATCAGCCTGTATGCAGACGATATTCTATTGTTCCTACAAAACCCACTCTCTTCAATTCCTCAAACTACACAAATAATTGAAAAATTCTCCAAAATTTCAGATTACTCTATTAACTGGACCAAATCCACCATTCTACCATTTAATATGAACCTATCAGATACAGTAACTCAGTCTCTACCTATCCCTATGTGCACGCAACACATCACATACCTAGGCATCAAAGTTTCCACCAAGCTATCCGAGCTCCACACACTTAACTTCAGTCCACTACTCACAACTGTAAATAATGACCTCCAACGCTGGATGAACCTCCCACTATCCCTTTCTGGCAGAATATCCACTATCAAAATGACAGTTTTACCAAAAATAAACTACCTCTTCTCAATGATCCCCATCCAACCCCCACCTACCTGGTTCAGAACTTTAGACTCAATCATCTCCAAATTTTACTGGAAAAACAAATCACCTAGAATTAAGTTAACAACATTACAAAAACATAGAACTCAGGGAGGACTCGAAGCACCTAATTTTCAACAATACTTCTCTGCAAATCAATTACAGTATATAATTAAATGGATAAAACCAAATCATACAGATGAAACATGGAAAGAGATAGAACAAGCAATGAGTAATGAAATACAAATCTCAGACTTACCATTTATCAGCACAACACTCAAACGCCACCCCTGTTTCAAAAACCCAATGATAGCATCAACTCTTACAGCTTGGTGGAAGCTGCACAAGAGCACTAACACCCCACTCACACCCACCAAATACTCACCCATATGGCACAACCCTGACTTCCCTGCCACTAACAAAACATCAAAATTACACAAATGGAAAGAAAAAGGTATTACACACTTAGATCACATCCTTATGAACAATAACCTGGCAACAATGGCACACCTAAAACAGAAATACGGCATTGAGAGCAATCAATTTCTAGAATACCTACAACTTAGATCAGTACTAAACTCAAGAATTAAGAATAAAGTAACGCTAGAATTATCCCCACCAATCTCAGAATTTCTCAATATATCCCCATCAAACAAAACCCTATCTAAAATTTACAGGTTTTTATCTCAGTTAGATCAAACAATCTCTGTACCAACAAAGAAATGGGAAGAAGATCTCCTAATGACTCTCACTGCTGATTTCTGGACTAACATTCTTAAAAACACATTCAACATGACTAACAATACTAACCTCCACCTTATACAATATAAAATTATCCACAGAGTTCACTACACGAGACAAAAACTACATAAAATGGGATTAGTAGACTCTGAAATCTGTACACACTGTTCATTATACACCGCAGACAATTACATGCACTCTCTATGGTACTGTCCACCTGTCAAACACTTCTGGCAATTGATTGTAAACCACCTAACGCCACTATTGAAACAGCCCACCCCCCCATCCCAATCACTCTGTCTGCTAGGAGACACTTCAAACACAAATCTAAACCAGGAGGAAACCAGGGCACTTTTGGTGGCGCTAACCATCGCCAAAAAAACCATCCTAACAAACTGGAAATCAAGAGGAAACATCACAATCAATCACTGGGAAAACTCACTCAAAGAACATATAGAAATGGAACAAATATCAGCATCTACTAAAAACAGAACTCAAGAACACATGAACACATGGACAGCACTAAACAACCTTTTACATCAGTGACTTCATCAGCTCTCACACACAGATCACTCATACACCACTAACACACACAGATCACTCATACACCACTAACACACACAGATCACTCATACACCACTAACACACACAGATCACTCATACACCACTAACACACACAGATCACTCATACACCACTAACACACACAGATCACTCATACACCACTAACACACACAGATCACTCATACACCACTAACACAGCCATTTTGAACAATAACCATCCCGTAAATCTAAAACCTATAGCCGAATGTTCCTGTACCCTCTCACACACACAATCACACACACAGGGCAGATACTATCTCTCTACTATCTCTCTCTCTCTCTCTCTCTCTCTAACTATTTTCTCTTCTCTCTATCTAATCCCACATAACATCAAACAAGGGAAAAATATATATATATGTATTAGGGGTGTCACGATCTCGATATTTTATCGAAATCGAATCGAAATGAGGTCACGATCTCGAGTATCGAAGTCAAAAAGAGGATCGACGATCCCTCCCGCGCGCGCTACGCAAATAGCGCAGCGCACTACGCAAATGGCGCGGCACCAACACAGCGCATCCTATTCATTTAAATAGAGATAGGCACTGCATGAGCGCAGTCGGCGGGAGTGTGATCACTGTTTTTATCTATCCAACGGGGGAGGGGGGGCGGGGGTTGGGCGCGCAGGTTTTGTATCTGTATCTAACGGAGGGGTGGGTGCGCGCAGGTGAGAGCGTGTGAACTCGCTGAAATGCGTGTGTCAGTGTGACTTGAGAACACTGACTATAGATCACAGTGAGGTGGATTAAAAATCTTAAACTTATAATTGACTACACCTGTTGCTTTCCATTGAATTAAAAAAACATCTTTCTCTCAGATAAAGTAAACACAAGCGTGTTTCTGACTAAAATAAAAGCTTTTCAGGAGAGATATAAGTTATGTGTAAATATTTATAAGACAATACCCACATCACTTATCTAACCAGCCTGTACTGATTTCTGCCCCCCAATAATGCTTTCAATAACCTCTTGTAACCCCTGGGAGCCAGGGGTTACACTCTAATAGCCTTTAATAGTCTTCAGTAGCCTTTAAAAGACTTACCTGGCGGCCGTGGTGTGTCCACTAAACTCCGTAGTTATAAACATCCTGAGGTTAGCAGCGCGCTAACTGACCTGTTTATAATGTAATCCGAGCAGTGCCTCCGTGTCGGCTGTTCTAACCTGCTGCTGTTAGCTGCTTGGGCTGAAAGATGAACTGTAGTGAGCTGTATTATCCGGTTAGTGGGGTTAAAACCTTTATTTGTTTACAGAAACAGTAAAAACGGACTGGCTGAGCTCTGTAGCCCGTGGCTGGGCTGTACTGAAGTAGTGACTGAGTGAAGAGAGCGGGGCTTGTGCTGCTGCTGCTAGTGGTTGGATGAAGAACTGCAGCTTCATGTAATGAGCAGTTTCACCAGCCATCCACACACAGCTCTGATAAACTGCTTGTTTTAATAGTGCACACTGTTGCTACCAAAAAAAGTCACTAGATGGCATTACCATATATATCTTAATAAATAATAATAATAATCTTTATAATATTTATAATAATAATAATAAATATATTATTTACATTTTATGAGGCATAAAATAATAACAAGAAAAAAAAACAAGAAAATCGAGAATCGAATCGAATCGTGACCCTCAAATCGAAAATGAAATCGAATCGAGGATTTAGAGAATCGTGACACCCCTAATATGTATGTGTATATATCTTCATTATCTATTTCTCTATTCTTTCTTTTCTGTAAATATTTAGATTTTTTTTCTTCTCTCTCTTTCCCTCTCCTGTTTCTCTTATGGTTTACAAATTGTTTTGTTTGCTTCAATTATTATTATTATTATTATTATTATTATTATTATTATTATTATTATTATTATTACTACATTTTTTTTTCTCTTCCTCATCCTCCCCCCCTCCTCATCCTCCCCCCCTTCCTCATCCTCCCCCCTTTTTTTCTCTTCCTCATTTGGTGCCACAGAAGTCAACGTAGGCCAAACTCCTTACCCCGACTTCTCAGAGGTCTGAAATCGCAGTACGGTGTCCAACTGGCACCTCTGGAGTTGCATGCAGAGTTTCGTGCCACAGAAGTCAGCGTAGGCCAAACTCCTTCCCCCGACCACCCAGACATCTGAAAACGCAGTATGTTGTCCAGCTGGCACCTCTGGGGTTGCCTGCAGAGTTTTGTGCCACAGAAGTCACGATAGGCCAAACTCCTTTCCCCGACCACCCAGAGGTCTAAAATCGCAGTATATTGTCCATCTGGCACATCTGGGATTACCTGCAGAGATTGGTGCCACAGAAGTCAACGTAGGCCAAACTCCTTCCCCTGACCACCCAAAGGTCTGAAAAAGCAGTATTGTGTCCATCTGACACCTCGAGGGTTAGGGTTAGGGTTAGGGTTACGGTTACGGTTAGGTTAATATCCCAATGGCACCTCTAGGGTTGCATGTACTGTTTTGTGTCACAGAAATACACGTATTCCAAACTGCTTCCCCTTTCAAACGATCGGTTTGAAATCGAAATATGTTGTCAGAATTGCACCTCTGGTGTTGCCTGTAAAGTGTCGTGTTACTGAGGTCAACGTAGGCCAAACTCCTTCCCCTGACATCCAAGAGGTATGAAATTGAAATATGTGGTTCAAATTGCACCTTTGGTGTTGCTTGTAAAGTTTCGTGTTACTGAAGTCAACGTAGGCCAAACTTCTTCCCCTAGCAACCTAGAGGTCTGAAATTGTAATATGTTGTCCACATCACAACTTTGGTATGGCCTGTAAAGTGTCGTGCCACAGAAGACAACGTAGGCCAAACTCCTTCCTCCGACAACCCAGAGGTCTAAAAATTAAATATGTTGTCCGAATGGCACCTCTGGAGTTGCTTGTAAAGTTTCGTGTTACTCAATTCAACGTAGGCCAAACTCCTTCCCCCGACATCCCAGAGGTATGAAATTGAAATATGTTGTCCAAATGGCACTTCTGGTGTTGTTTTGTAAAGTTTCGTGTTACTGAAGTCAACGTAGGCCAAACTCCTTCCCCCGACAACCCAGAGGTCTGAAATTGAAATATGTTGTCCGGATAGCACATTTGAGGTTGCCTGTAAAGTTTCGTACCGCAGAAGTCAACGTAGGCCAAACTCCTTCCCCCGACAACCCAGAGGTCTGAAATTGAAATATGTTGTCCAAATGGCACTTCTGGTGTAGTTTGTAAAGTTTCGTGTTACAGAAGTCAACGTAGGCCAAACTCCTTCCCCCGACAACCCAGAGGTCTGATATCGAAATATGTTGTCCGGATAGCACATTTGAGGTTGCGTATAAAGTTTAGTACCACAAAAGTCAACGTAGGCCAAACTCCTTCCCCCGACAACCCAGAGGTCTGAAATCGAAATATGTTGTCCAAATAGCACTTCTGGTGTTGTTTGTAAAGTTTCGTGTTACTGAAGTCAACGTAGGCCAAACTCCTTCCCCCGACTACCCAGAGGTCTGAAATTGAAATATGTTGTCCAAATAGCACTTCTGGTGTTGTTTGTAAAGTTTCGTGTTACTGAAGTCAACGTAGGCCAAACTCCTTCCCCCGACATCCCAAAGGTCTGAAATCGAAATATGTTGTCCGGATAGCACATTTGAAGTTGCATATAAAGTTTCGTACCACAGAAGTCAACGTAGGCCAAACTCCTTCCCCCGACAACCCAGAGGTCTGAAATTGAAATATGTTGTCCGGATAGCACATTTGAGGTTGCCTGTAAAGTTTCGTACCACAGAAGTCAACGTAGGCCAAACTCCTTCCCCCGACATCCCAGAGGTCTGAAATTGTAATTTTTTTCCAAATGACACTTCTGGTGTTGTTTGTAAAGTTTCGTGTTACTGAAGTCAACATAGGCCAAACTCCTTCCTCTGACAACCCAGAGGTCTGAAATCGAAATATGTTGTCCAAATGGCACTTCTGGTGTTGTTTTTAAAGTTTCGTGTTACTGAAGTCAACATAGGCTAAACTCCTTCCCCTGACAACCCAGAGGTCTGAAATCGAAATATGTTGTCCAAATGGCACTTCTGGTGTTGTTTTTAAAGTTTCGTGTTACTGAACTCAACGTAGGCCAAACTCCTTCCCCCGACAACCCAGAGGTCTGAAATCCAAATATGTTGTCCAAATAGCACTTCTGGTGTTGTTTGTAAAGTTTCGTGTTACTGAAGTCAACGTAGGCCAAACTCCTTCCCCCGACATCGCAAAGGTCTGAAATCGAAATATGTTGTCCAAATAGCACTTCTGGTGTTGTTTGTAAAGTTTCGTGTTACTGAAGTCAACGTAGGCCAAACTCCTTCCCCCGACAACGCAGAGGTCTGAAATTGAAATATGGTGTCTGGATAGCACATTTGACGTTGCATGTAAAGTTTCGTGCCACAGAAGTCAACGTAGGCCAAACTCCTTCCCCCGACAACCCAGAGGTCTGAAATCGAAATATGTTGTCCAAATAGCAATTCTGGTGTTGTTTGTAAAGTTTCGTATTACTGAAGTCAACGTAGGCCAAACTCCTTCCCCCGACATCCCAGAGGTCTGAAATCGAAATATGTTGTCCGGATAGCACATTTGAAGTTGCGTATAAAGTTTCGTACCACAGAAGTCAACGTAGGCCAAACTCCTTCCTCCGACAACCCATCGGTCTCAAATCGAAATATGTTGTCCAAATGGCACCTCTGGGGGTACCAGTAAAGTTTCGTGCCACAGAAGTCAACGTAGGCCAAACTCCTTCCCCCGACAACCCAGAGGTCTGAAATTGAAATATGTTGTCCGGATAGCACATTTGAGGTTGCCTTTAAAGTTTCGTGCCACAGAAGTCAACATAGGCCAAACTCCTTCCCCCGATAACGCAGAGGTCTGAAATTGAAATATGGTGTCTGGATAGCACATTTGAGGTTGCATGTAAAGTTTCGTGCCACAGAAGTCAACGTAGGCCAAACTCCTCCCCCCGACAACTCAGAGGTCTGAAATTGAAATATGGTGTCTGGATAGCACATTTGAGGTTGCATGTAAAGTTTCGTGCCACAGAAGTCCACGTAGGCCAAACTCCTTCCCCCGACAACCCAGAGGTCTGAAATTGAAATATGTTGTCCAAATGGCACTTCTGGTGTAGTTTGTAAAGTTTCGTGTTACAGAAGTCAATGTAGGCCAAACTCCTTCCCCCGACAACCCAGAGGTCTGATATCGAAATATGTTGTCCGGATAGCACATTAGAGGTTGCCTGTAAAGTTTAGTACCACAGAAGTCAACGTAGGCCAAACTCCTATCCACGACAACCCAGAGGTCTGAAATTGAAACATGTTGTCCAAATAGCACTTCTGGTGTTGTTTGTAAAGTTTCGTGTTACTGAAGTCAACGTAGGCCAAACTCCTTCCCCCGACATCCCAGAGGTCTGAAATCGAAATATGTTGTCCGGATAGCACATTTGAAGTTGCGTATAAAGTTTCGTACCACAGAAGTCAACGTAGGCCAAACTCCTTCCTCCGACAACCCATCAGTCTCAAATCGAAATATGTTGTCCAAATGGCACCTCTGGGGGTACCAGTAAAGTTTCGTGCCACAGAAGTCAACGTAGGCCAAACTCCTTCCCCCGACAACCCAGAGGTCTGAAATTGAAATATGTTGTCCGGATAGCACATTTGAGGTTGCCTTTAAAGTTTCGTGCCACAGAAGTCAACATAGGCCAAACTCCTTCCCCCGATAACGCAGAGGTCTGAAATTGAAATATGGTGTCTGGATAGCACATGTGAGGTTGCATGTAAAGTTTCGTGCCACAGAAGTCAACGTAGGCCAAACTCCTCCCCCCGACAACTCAGAGGTCTGAAATTGAAATATGGTGTCTGGATAGCACATTTGAGGTTGCATGTAAAGTTTCGTGCCACAGAAGTCAACGTAGGCCAAACTCCTTCCCCCGACAACCCAGAGGTCTGAAATTGAAATATGTTGTCCAAATGGCACTTCTGGTGTAGTTTGTAAAGTTTCGTGTTACAGAAGTCAACGTAGGCCAAACTCCTTCCCCCGACAACCCAGAGGTCTGATATCGAAATATGTTGTCCGGATAGCACATTTGAGGTTGCGTATAAAGTTTAGTACCACAAAAGTCAACGTAGGCCAAACTCCTTCCCCCGACAACCCAGAGGTCTGAAATCGAAATATGTTGTCCAAATAGCACTTCTGGTGTTGTTTGTAAAGTTTCGTGTTACTGAAGTCAACGTAGGCCAAACTCCTTCCCCCGACTACCCAAAGGTCTGAAATTGAAATATGTTGTCCAAATAGCACTTCTGGTGTTGTTTGTAAAGTTTCGTGTTACTGAAGTCAACGTAGGCCAAACTCCTTCCCCCGACAACCCAGAGGTCTGAAATTGAAATATGTTGTCCGGATAGCACATTTGAGGTTGCCTGTAAAGTTTCGTACCACAGAAGTCAACGTAGGCCAAACTCCTTCCCCCGACATCCCAGAGGTCTGAAATTGTAATTTTTTTCCAAATGACACTTCTGGTGTTGTTTGTAAAGTTTCGTGTTACTGAAGTCAACATAGGCCAAACTCCTTCCTCTGACAACCCAGAGGTCTGAAATCGAAATATGTTGTCCAAATGGCACTTCTGGTGTTGTTTTTAAAGTTTCGTGTTACTGAACTCAACGTAGGCCAAACTCCTTCCCCCGACATCCCAGAGGTCTGAAATCCAAATATGTTGTCCAAATAGCACTTCTGGTGTTGTTTGTAAAGTTTCGTGTTACTGAAGTCAACGTAGGCCAAACTCCTTCCCCCGACATCGCAGAGGTCTGAAATCGAAATGTGTTGTCCAAATAGCACTTCTGGTGTTGTTTGTAAAGTTTTGTGTTACTGAAGTCAACGTAGGCCAAACTCCTTCCCCCGACATCCCAGAGGTCTGAAATCGAAATATGTTGTCCAAATAGCACTTCTGGTGTTGTTTGTAAAGTTTCGTACCACAGAAGTCAACGTAGGCCAAACTCCTTCCTCCGACAACCCATCAGTCTCAAATCGAAATATGTTGTCCAAATGGCACCTCTGGGGGTACCAGTAAAGTTTCGTGCCACAGAAGTCAACGTAGGCCAAACTCCTTCCCCCGACAACCCAGAGGTCTGAAATTGAAATATGTTGTCCGGATAGCACATTTGAGGTTGCCTTTAAAGTTTCGTGCCACAGAAGTCAACATAGGCCAAACTCCTTCCCCCGATAACGCAGAGGTCTGAAATTGAAATATGGTGTCTGGATAGCACATGTGAGGTTGCATGTAAAGTTTCGTGCCACAGAAGTCAACGTAGGCCAAACTCCTCCCCCCGACAACTCAGAGGTCTGAAATTGAAATATGGTGTCTGGATAGCACATTTGAGGTTGCATGTAAAGTTTCGTGCCACAGAAGTCAACGTAGGCCAAACTCCTTCCCCCGACAACCCAGAGGTCTGAAATTGAAATATGTTGTCCAAATGGCACTTCTGGTGTAGTTTGTAAAGTTTCGTGTTACAGAAGTCAACGTAGGCCAAACTCCTTCCCCCGACAACCCAGAGGTCTGATATCGAAATATGTTGTCCGGATAGCACATTTGAGGTTGCGTATAAAGTTTAGTACCACAAAAGTCAACGTAGGCCAAACTCCTTCCCCCGACAACCCAGAGGTCTGAAATCGAAATATGTTGTCCAAATAGCACTTCTGGTGTTGTTTGTAAAGTTTCGTGTTACTGAAGTCAACGTAGGCCAAACTCCTTCCCCCGACTACCCAAAGGTCTGAAATTGAAATATGTTGTCCAAATAGCACTTCTGGTGTTGTTTGTAAAGTTTCGTGTTACTGAAGTCAACGTAGGCCAAACTCCTTCCCCCGACAACCCAGAGGTCTGAAATTGAAATATGTTGTCCGGATAGCACATTTGAGGTTGCCTGTAAAGTTTCGTACCACAGAAGTCAACGTAGGCCAAACTCCTTCCCCCGACATCCCAGAGGTCTGAAATTGTAATTTTTTTCCAAATGACACTTCTGGTGTTGTTTGTAAAGTTTCGTGTTACTGAAGTCAACATAGGCCAAACTCCTTCCTCTGACAACCCAGAGGTCTGAAATCGAAATATGTTGTCCAAATGGCACTTCTGGTGTTGTTTTTAAAGTTTCGTGTTACTGAACTCAACGTAGGCCAAACTCCTTCCCCCGACATCCCAGAGGTCTGAAATCCAAATATGTTGTCCAAATAGCACTTCTGGTGTTGTTTGTAAAGTTTCGTGTTACTGAAGTCAACGTAGGCCAAACTCCTTCCCCCGACATCGCAGAGGTCTGAAATCGAAATGTGTTGTCCAAATAGCACTTCTGGTGTTGTTTGTAAAGTTTTGTGTTACTGAAGTCAACGTAGGCCAAACTCCTTCCCCCGACATCCCAGAGGTCTGAAATCGAAATATGTTGTCCAAATAGCACTTCTGGTGTTGTTTGTAAAGTTTCGTGCCACAGAAGTCAACGTAGGCCAAACTCCTTCCCCCGACAACGCAGAGGTCTGAAATTGAAATATGGTGTCTGGATAGCACATTTGACGTTGCATGTAAAGTTTCGTGCCACAGAAGTCAACGTAGGCCAAACTCCTCCCCCCGACAACTCAGAGGTCTGAAATTGAAATATGGTGTCTGGATAGCACATTTGAGGTTGCATGTAAAGTTTCGTGCCACAGAAGTCAACGTAGGCCAAACTCCTTCCCCCGACAACCCAGAGGTCTGAAATTGAAATATGTTGTCCAAATGGCACTTCTGGTGTAGTTTGTAAAGTTTCGTGTTACAGAAGTCAATGTAGGCCAAACTCCTTCCCCCGACAACCCAGAGGTCTGATATCGAAATATGTTGTCCGGATAGCACATTAGAGGTTGCCTGTAAAGTTTAGTACCTCAGAAGTCAACGTAGGCCAAACTCCTTCCCCCGACAACCCAGAGGTCTGAAATTGAAACATGTTGTCCAAATAGCACTTCTGGTGTTGTTTGTAAAGTTTCGTGTTACTGAAGTCAACGTAGGCCAAACTCCTTCCCCCGACATTCCAGAGGTCTGAAATCAAAATATGTTGTCCGGATTTAACATTTGAGGTTGCGTATAAAGTTTTGTACCACAGAAGTCAACGTAGGCCAAACTCCTTCCCCCGACATCCCAGAGGTCTGAAATTGAAATATGTTGTCCAAATAGCACTTCTGGTGTTGTTTGTAAAGTTTGGTGTTACTGAAGTCAACGTAGGCCAAACTCCTTCCCCCGACATCCCAGAGGTCTGAATTTGAAATATGTTGTCCGGATAGCACATTTGAAGTTGCGTATAAAGTTTCGTACCACAGAAGTCAACGTAGGCCAAACTCCTTCCCCCGACAACCCAGAGGTCTGAAATTGAAATATGTTGTCCGGATAGCACATTTGAGGTTGCCTGTAAAGTTTCGTACCACAGAAGTCAACGTAGGCCAAACTCCATCCCCCGACATCCCAGAGGTCTGAATTTGAAATATGTTGTCCGGATAGCACATTTGAAGTTGCGTATAAAGTTTCGTACCACAGAAGTCAACGTAGGCCAAACTCCTTCCCCCGACAACCCAGAGGTCTGAAATTGAAATATGTTGTCCAAATAGCAATTCTGGTGTTGTTTGTAAAGTTTCGTATTACTGAAGTCAACGTAGGCCAAACTCCTTCCCCCGACATCCCAGAGGTCTGAAATCGAAATATGTTGTCCGGATAGCACATTTGAAGTTGCGTATAAAGTTTCGTACCACAGAAGTCAACGTAGGCCAAACTCCTTCCTCCGACAACCCATCGGTCTCAAATCGAAATATGTTGTCCAAATGGCACCTCTGGGGGTACCAGTAAAGTTTCGTGCCACAGAAGTCAACGTAGGCCAAACTCCTTCCCCCGACAACCCAGAGGTCTGAAATTGAAATATGTTGTCCGGATAGCACATTTGAGGTTGCCTTTAAAGTTTCGTGCCACAGAAGTCAACATAGGCCAAACTCCTTCCCCCGATAACGCAGAGGTCTGAAATTGAAATATGGTGTCTGGATAGCACATTTGAGGTTGCATGTAAAGTTTCGTGCCACAGAAGTCAACGTAGGCCAAACTCCTCCCCCCGACAACTCAGAGGTCTGAAATTGAAATATTGTGTCTGGATAGCACATTTGAGGTTGCATGTAAAGTTTCGTGCCACAGAAGTCAACGTAGGCCAAACTCCTTCCCCCGACAACCCAGAGGTCTGAAATTGAAATATGTTGTCCGGATAGCACATTTGAAGTTGCGTATAAAGTTTCATACCACAGAAGTCAACGTAGGCCAAACTCCTTCCCCCGACATCCCAGAGGTCTGAATTTGAAATATGTTGTCCGGATAGCACATTTAAAGTTGCGTATAAAGTTTCGTACCACAGAAGTCAACGTAGGCCAAACTCCTTCCCCCGACAACCCAGAGGTCTGAAATTGAAACATGTTGTCCAAATAGCACTTCTGGTGTTGTCTGTAAAGTTTCGTGTTACTGAAGTCAACGTAGGCCAAACTCCTTCCCCCGACATTCCAGAGGTCTGAAATCAAAATATGTTGTCCGGATTTAACATTTGAGGTTGCGTATAAAGTTTTGTACCACAGAAGTCAACGTAGGCCAAACTCCTTCCCCCGACATCCCAGAGGTCTGAAATTGAAATATGTTGTCCAAATAGCACTTCTGGTGTTGTTTGTAAAGTTTGGTGTTACTGAAGTCAACGTAGGCCAAACTCCTTCCCCCGACATCCCAGAGGTCTGAATTTGAAATATGTTGTCCGGATAGCACATTTGAAGTTGCGTATAAAGTTTCGTACCACAGAAGTCAACGTAGGCCAAACTCCTTCCCCCGACAACCCAGAGGTCTGAAATTGAAATATGTTGTCCGGATAGCACATTTGAGGTTGCCTGTAAAGCAGGGCCGCCGCTCTGCATACGCAGACAACGCAGCCAGCGTTAGGCCTCAACCATTTTGCAGTTGCAGGGAGCCAAATTGACTGAGAATGAAATGTTGAAATTATGACTTTATTAAATTTAAAACCCAATGTAAATTATTTATGATACACTCATCTTTTTTGTCTTTAAACATTGCATGGGGCACCTACTCCACTACTTAAAAGCGGCACGTTATTATTTTTGTGCATAATATAATGCCCCCACCCCTATTGCCTGAAATGGCACGGCTCGGTTTGCTCTGTTGGTTGTTGCCAGATGTGACATTTTCCAGTCAAAGACAAGGTACGCGCAGGTTCTGTATCTTTCCAACGGAGGGGTTGTGCGCGCAGGTTTTTTGTCTGTCCAACGGGGGGGGGGGGGGGGGGTTGCGCGCAGGTGTGAGAGTGTGTGAACTTGCTGAAATGCGTGTCAGTGTAACTTGAGAACACTGACTATAGATCACAGTCAGGTGGATTAAAAATCTTAAACTTATGATTGACTACACCTGTTGCTTTCCATTGAATTAAAAAAACAACTTTCTCTCAGATAAAGTTAATAATATATTTTTCTTAAAGAAAAAAACTTGTAATTCTCAGGGACCGAGTCTCAACTTTCTCTCACATAAAGTTAATAATATATATTTCTTAAAGAAAAAAAAAATGTAATTCTCAGGGACAGAGTCTCAACTTTCTCTCAGATAAAGTTAATAATATATATTTCTTAAAGAAAAAAAAATGTAATTCTCAGGGACCGAGTCTTATTTTTCATGTTTAACTGTTATAGTAGGATAGAGTTCAGTTTGTTAAGGCTTTAATTGTTCCTATTTTTTTAGTTTTTTTTATTTTATGTTGCACGTTGCAGTTTTAATAGTACACACTGTTGCTACCAAAAAAGTCACTAGATGGCATTACCATATATATCTTAATAAATAATAATAATAATAATAATAAATAAATAATATATTATTTAAATTTTATGAGGCATAAAATAATAAAATGTAAATATATAATAAAAAAGAAAATCGAGAATCGAATCGAATCGAATCGTGACCCTCAAATCGGGAATAAAATCGAATCGAAGATTTAGAGAATCGTGACACCCCTACTATTGACTAATGCCGTCAGTGCACTATCCAAATGGTCTGTATGACAGCAGGATCAGACAGCTCTATAGATTTTGACAGGCTGATATAAATACACCACGAATATAAACAATAATTTCACAACGTTTAAGGCTGGCTTGTGTAAATGACGTGTCCACTGCTTAAAATAGACATGCATCATTTCGTACAGTTAGCAGACTGCCAGGAAAAAAGCAGTTCATTTAGTGGGGATACTGTAGAGTTTCCCATTCCCAGTTAGGGCAAGGAAAGGTTGACACCTGCTGGTAAACATTAGAATTGGTGGTGGTTGTGAGTGGTTTCAGAATGCCACCACTGTTTTGCTTGACATAGATGACTGTTTTAATATGCGTACATTATTAGATAATAATGTAATTGTTTCTTGTAATTTTTCATGCAGTCATATCATTATGGAATACACTGGATACTAGATAAAATAAATATAATAAAATATAAAATATAATATAAAAATAAAATATATATAAAATATAAATATAGTAAATAGATAAAATTATATTGCGTCTTACAGTTCAACAGAAAACCTACACTGATGTGTATTTTATGCATTGTTGTAAATATTCACACTTACATGTGTAATTTTAACAAATAGTAAAATGTTGAGTAAACCTTTTGTGTTTGTGTGTGTGTGTGTGTGTGTGTTTTTTTTTTTTTTTTTTTTTGGGGTGGGGGGGGGGGGGGGCCTCCCTGACCAGTTATGCTTAGGGCCTCCAAAACCTTAGCAGCGGCCCTGCTGTAAAGTTTCGTACCACAGAAGTCAACGTAGGCCAAACTCCATCCCCCGACATCCCAGAGGTCTGAAATTTTTTTCCAAATGACACTTCTGGTGTTGTTTGTAAAGTTTCGTGTTACTGAAGTCAACATAGGCCAAACTCCTTCCCCTGACAACCCAGAGGTCTGAAATCGAAATATGTTGTCCAAATAGCACTTTTGGTGTTGTTTTTAAAGTTTCGTGTTACTGAAGTCAACGTAGGCCAAACTCCTTCCCCCGACAACCCAGAGGTCTGAAATCCAAATATGTTGTCCAAATAGCACTTCTGGTGTTATTTGTAAAGTTTCGTGTTACTGAAGTCAACGTAGGCCAAACTCCTTCCCCCGACATCCTAGAGGTCTGAAATCGAAATATGTTGTCCAAATAGCACTTCTGGTGTTGTTTGTAAAGTTTCGTGCCACAGAAGTCAACGTAGGCCAAACTCCTTCCCCCGACAACGCAGAGGTCTGAAATTGAAATATGGTGTCTGGATAGCACATTTGACGTTGCATGTAAAGTTTCGTGCCACAGAAGTCAACGTAGGCCAAACTCCTTCCCCCGACAACCCAGAGGTCTGAAATTGAAATATGTTGTCCAAATGGCACTTCTGGTGTAGTTTGTAAAGTTTCGTGTTACAGAAGTCAATGTAGGCCAAACTCCTTCCCCCGACAACCCAGAGGTCTGATATCGAAATATGTTGTCCGGATAGCACATTAGAGGTTGCCTGTAAAGTTTAGTACCACAAAAGTCAACGTAGGCCAAACTCCTTCCCCCGACAACCCAGAGGTCTGAAATTGAAACATGTTGTCCAATTAGCACTTCTGGTGTTGTGTGTAAAGTTTCGTGTTACTGAAGTCAACGTAGGCCAAACTCCTTCCCCCGACAACCCAGAGGTCTGAAATTGAAACATGTTGTCCACTTAGCACTTCTGGTGTTGTTTGTAAAGGTTCGTGTTACTGAAGTCAATGTAGGCCAAACTCCTTCCCCCGACAACCCAGAGGTCTGAAATCGAAATATGTTGTCCAAATAGCACTTCTGGTGTTGTTTGTAAAGTTTCGTGTTACTGAAGTCAACGTAGGCCAAACTCCTTCCCCCGACATCCCAGAGGTCTGAAATCGAAATATGTTGTCCGGATAGCACATTTGAAGTTGCGTATAAAGTTTCGTACCACAGAAGTCAATGTAGGCCAAACTCCTTCCCCCGACATCCCAGAGGTCTGAAATTGTAATTTTTTTCCAAATGACACTTCTGGTGTTGTTTGTAAAGTTTCGTGTTACTGAAGTCAACATAGGCCAAACTCCTTCCCCTGACAACCCAGAGGTCTGAAATCGAAATATGTTGTCCAAATAGCACTTCTGGTGTTGTTTTTAAAGTTTCGTGTTACTGAAGTCAACGTAGGACAAACTCCTTCCCCCGACAACCCAGAGGTCTGAAATCCAAATATGTTGTCCAAATAGCACTTCTGGTGTTGTTTGTAAAGTTTCGTGTTACTGAAGTCAACATAGGTCAAACTCCTTCCCCTGACAACCCAGAGGTCTAAAATCGAAATATGTTGTCCAAATGGCACTTCTGGTGTTGTTTTTAAAGTTTCGTGTTACTGAAGTCAACGTAGGCCAAACTCCTTCCCCCGACATCCTAGAGGTCTGAAATCGAAATATGTTGTCCGGATAGCACATTTGAGGTTGTGTATAAAGTTTTGTATCACAGAAGTCAACGTAGGCCAAACTCCTTCCCCCGACAACCCAGAGGTCTGAAATCGAAATATGTTGTCCAAATAGCAATTCTGGTGTTGTTTGTAAAGTTTCGTATTACTGAAGTCAACGTAGGCCAAACTCCTTCCCCCGACATCCCAGAGGTCTGAAATCGAAATATGTTGTCCGGATAGCACATTTGAAGTTGCGTATAAAGTTTCGTACCACAGAAGTCAACGTAGGCCAAACTCCTTCCTCCGACAACCCATCGGTCTCAAATCGAAATATGTTGTCCAAATGGCACCTCTGGGGGTACCAGTAAAGTTTCGTGCCACAGAAGTCAACGTAGGCCAAACTCCTTCCCCCGACAACCCAGAGGTCTGAAATTGAAATATGTTGTCCAAATAGCACTTCTGGTGTTGTTTTTAAAGTTTCGTGTTACTGAGGTCAACGTAGGCCAAACTCCTTCCCCCGACAACCCAGAGGTCTGAAATCCAAATATGTTGTCCAAATAGCACTTCTGGTGTTGTTTGTAAAGTTTCGTGTTACTGAAGTCAACATAGGCCAAACTCCTTCCCCTGACAACCCAGAGGTCTGAAATCGAAATATGTTGTCCAAATGGCACTTCTGGTGTTGTTTTTAAAGTTTCGTGTTACTGAAGTCAACATAGGTCAAACTCCTTCCCCTGACAACCCAGAGGTCTAAAATCGAAATATGTTGTCCAAATGGCACTTCTGGTGTTGTTTTTAAAGTTTCGTGTTACTGAAGTCAACGTAGGCCAAACTCCTTCCCCCGACATCCTAGAGGTCTGAAATCGAAATATGTTGTCCGGATAGCACATTTGAGGTTGTGTATAAAGTTTTGTATCACAGAAGTCAACGTAGGCCAAACTCCTTCCCCCGACAACCCAGAGGTCTGAAATCGAAATATGTTGTCCAAATAGCAATTCTGGTGTTGTTTGTAAAGTTTCGTATTACTGAAGTCAACGTAGGCCAAACTCCTTCCCCCGACATCCCAGAGGTCTGAAATCGAAATATGTTGTCCGGATAGCACATTTGAAGTTGCGTATAAAGTTTCGTACCACAGAAGTCAACGTAGGCCAAACTCCTTCCTCCGCCAACCCATCGGTCTCAAATCGAAATATGTTGTCCAAATGGCACCTCTGGGGGTACCAGTAAAGTTTCGTGCCACAGAAGTCAACGTAGGCCAAACTCCTTCCCCCGACAACCCAGAGGTCTGAAATTGAAATATGTTGTCCAAATGGCACTTCTGGTGTAGTTTGTAAAGTTTCGTGTTACAGAAGTCAACGTAGGCCAAACTCCTTCCCCCGACAACCCAGAGGTCTGATATCGAAATATGTTGTCCGGATAGCACATTAGAGGTTGCCTGTAAAGTTTAGTACCACAGAAGTCAACATAGGCCAAACTCCTTCCCCCGACAACCCAGAGGTCTGAAATTGAAACATGTTGTTCAAATAGCACTTCTGGTGTTGTTTGTAAAGTTTCGTGTTACTGAAGTCAACGTAGGCCAAACTCCTTCCCCCGACATTCCAGAGGTCTGAAATCAAAATATGTTGTCCGGATTTAACATTTGAGGTTACGTATAAAGTTTTGTACCACAGAAGTCAACGTAGGCCAAACTCCTTCCCCCGACATCCCAGAGGTCTGAAATTGAAATATGTTGTCCAAATAGCACTTCTGGTGTTGTTTGTAAAGTTTGGTGTTACTGAAGTCAACGTAGGCCAAACACCTTCCCCCGACATCCCAGAGGTCTGAATTTGAAATATGTTGTCCGGATAGCACATTTGAAGTTGCATATAAAGTTTCGTACCACAGAAGTCAACGTAGGCCAAACTCCTTCCCCCGACAACCCAGAGGTCTGAAATTGAAATATGTTGTCCGGATAGCACATTTGAGGTTGCCTGTAAAGTTTCGTACCACAGAAGTCAACGTAGGCCAAACTCCATCCCCCGACATCCCAGAGGTCTGAAATTTTTTTCCAAATGACACTTCTGGTGTTGTTTGTAAAGTTTCGTGTTACTGAAGTCAACATAGGCCAAACTCCTTCCCCTGACAACCCAGAGGTCTGAAATCGAAATATGTTGTCCAAATAGCACTTCTGGTGTTGTTTTTAAAGTTTCGTGTTACTGAAGTCAACGTAGGCCAAACTCCTTCCCCCGACAACCCAGAGGTCTGAAATCCAAATATGTTGTCCAAATAGCACTTCTGGTGTTGTTTGTAAAGTTTCGTGTTACTGAAGTCAACATAGGCCAAACTCCTTCCCCTGACAACCCAGAGGTCTGAAATTGAAATATAATGTTCGGATAGCACATGTGAAGTTGTGTATAAAGTTTCGTACCACAGAAGTCAACGTAGGCCAAACTCCTTCCCCCGACAACCCATCGGTCTCAAATCGAAATATGTTGTCCAAATGGCACCTCTGGGGGTACCAGTAAAGTTTCGTGCCACAGAAGTCAACGTAGGCCAAACTCCTTCCCCCGACAACGCAGAGGTCTGAAATTGAAATATGGTGTCTGGATAGCACATTTGAGGTTGCATGTAAAGTTTCGTGCCACAGAAGTCAACGTAGGCCAAACTCCTTCCCCCGACATCCCAGAGGTCTGAAATTGAAATATGTTGTCCGGATAGCACATTTGAAGTTGCGTATAAAGTTTAGTACCACAGAAGTCAACGTAGGCCAAACTCCTTCCCCCGACAACCCAGAGGTCTGAAATTGAAATATGTTGTCCGGATAGCACATTTGAGGTTGCCTGTAAAGTTTCGTACCACAGAAGTCAACGTAGGCCAAACTCCTTCCCCTGACAACCCAGAGGTCTGAAATCGAAATATGTTGTCCAAATGGCACTTCTGGTGTTGTTTTTAAAGTTTCGTGTTACTGAAGTCAACATAGGCCAAACTCCTTCCCCTGACAACCCAGAGGTCTGAAATCGAAATATGTTGTCCAAATGGCACTTCTGGTGTTGTTTTTAAAGTTTCGTGTTACTGAAGTCAACATAGGCCAAACTCCTTCCCCTGATAACCCAGAGGTCTGAAATCGAAATATGTTGTCCAAATAGCACTTCTGGTGTTGTTTTTAAAGTTTCGTGTTACAGAAGTCAACATAGGCCAAACTCCTTCCCCTGACAACCCAGAGGTCTGAAATCGAAATATGTTGTCCAAATGGCACTTCTGGTGTTGTTTTTAAAGTTTCGTGTTACTGAAGTCAACGTAGGCCAAACTCCTTCCCCCGACATCCCAGAGGTCTGAAATCGAAATATGTTGTCCAAATAGCACTTCTGGTGTTGTTTGTAAAGTTTCGTGTTACTGAAGTCAACGTAGGCCAAACTCCTTCCCCTGACATCCCAGAGGTCTGAAATCGAAATATGTTGTCCGGATAGCACATTTGAGGTTGGGTATAAAGTTTCGTACCACAGAAGTCAACGTAGGCCAAACTCCTTCCCCCGACATCCCAGAGGTCTGAAATCGAAATATGTTGTCCAAATAGCACTTCTGGTGTTGTTTGTAAAGTTTCGTGTTACTGAAGTCAACGTAGGCCAAACTCCTTCCCCTGACATCCCAGAGGTCTGAAATCGAAATATGTTGTCCGGATAGCACATTTGAGGTTGGGTATAAAGTTTCGTACCACAGAAGTCAACGTAGGCCAAACTCCTTCCCCCGACATCCCAGAGGTCTGAAATCGAAATATGTTGTCCAAATAGCACTTCTGGTGTTGTTTGTAAAGTTTCGTGTTACTGAAGTCAACGTAGGCCAAACTCCTTCCCCTGACATCCCAGAGGTCTGAAATCGAAATATGTTGTCCAAATAGCACATTTGAGGTTGCGTATAAAGTTTCGTACCACAGAAGTAAACGTAGGCCAAACTCCTTCCCCCGACAACCCAGAGGTCTGAAATCGAAATATGTTGTCCAAATAGCACTTCTGGTGTTGTTTGTAAAGTTTCGTGTTACTGAAGTCAACGTAGGCCAAACTCCTTCCCCCGACATCCCAGAGTTCTGAAATCGAAATATGTTGTCCGGATAGCACATTTGAAGTTGCGTATAAAGTTTCGTACCACAGAAGTCAACGTAGGCCAAACTCCTTCCCCCGACATCCCAGAGGTCTGAATTTGAAATATGTTGTCCGGATAGCACATTTGAAGTTGCGTATAAAGTTTCGTACCACAGAAGTCAACGTAGGCCAAACTCCTTCCCCCGACAACCCAGAGGTCTGAAATTGAAACATGTTGTCCAAATAGCACTTCTGGTGTTGTCTGTAAAGTTTCGTGTTACTGAAGTCAACGTAGGCCAAACTCCTTCCCCCGACATTCCAGAGGTCTGAAATCAAAATATGTTGTCCGGATTTAACATTTAAGGTTGCGTATAAAGTTTTGTACCACAGAAGTCAACGTAGGCCAAACTCCTTCCCCCGACATCCCAGAGGTCTGAAATTGAAATATGTTGTCCAAATAGCACTTCTGGTGTTGTTTGTAAAGTTTGGTGTTACTGAAGTCAACGTAGGCCAAACTCCTTCCCCCGACATCCCAGAGGTCTGAATTTGAAATATGTTGTCCGGATAGCACATTTGAAGTTGCATATAAAGTTTCGTACCACAGAAGTCAACATAGGCCAAACTCCTTCCCCCGACAACCCAGAGGTCTGAAATTGAAATATGTTGTCCGGATAGCACATTTGAGGTTGCCTGTAAAGTTTCGTACCACAGAAGTCAACGTAGGCGAAACTCCTTCCCCCGACAACCCAGAGGTCTGAAATTGAAATATGTTGTCCAAATGGCACTTCTGGTGTAGTTTGTAAAGTTTCGTGTTACAGAAGTCAATGTAGGCCAAACTCCTTCCCCCGACAACCCAGAGGTCTGATATCGAAATATGTTGTCCGGATAGCACATTAGAGGTTGCCTGTAAAGTTTAGTACCACAAAAGTCAACGTAGGCCAAACTCCTTCCCCCGACAACCCAGAGGTCTGAAATTGAAACATGTTGTCCAATTAGCACTTCTGGTGTTGTTTGTAAAGTTTCGTGTTACTGAAGTCAACGTTGGCCAAACTCCTTCCCCCGACAACCCAGAGGTCTGAAATTGAAACATATTGTCCACTTAGCACTTCTGGTGTTGTTTGTAAAGTTTCGTGTTACTGAAGTCAATGTAGGCCAAACTCCTTCCCCCGACAACCCAGAGGTCTGAAATCGAAATATGTTGTCCAAATAGCACTTCTGGTGTTGTTTGTAAAGTTTCGTGTTACTGAAGTCAACGTAGGCCAAACTCCTTCCCCCGACATCCCAGAGGTCTGAAATCGAAATATGTTGTCCGGATAGCACATTTGAAGTTGCGTATAAAGTTTCGTACCACAGAAGTCAACGTAGGCCAAACTCCTTCCCCCGACAACCCAGAGGTCTGAAATTGAAATATGTTGTCCGGATAGCACATTTGAGGTTGCCTGTAAAGTTTCGTACCACAGAAGTCAACGTAGGCCAAACTCCTTCCCCCGACATCCCAGAGGTCTGAAATTGTAATTTTTTTCCAAATGACACTTCTGGTGTTGTTTGTAAAGTTTCGTGTTACTGAAGTCAACATAGGCCAAACTCCTTCCCCTGACAACCCAGAGGTCTGAAATCGAAATATGTTGTCCAAATAGCACTTCTGGTGTTGTTTTTAAAGTTTCGTGTTACTGAAGTCAACGTAGGCCAAACTCCTTCCCCCGACAACCCAGAGGTCTGAAATCCAAATATGTTGTCCAAATAGCACTTCTGGTGTTGTTTGTAAAGTTTCGTGTTACTGAAGTCAACATAGGCCAAACTCCTTCCCCTGACAACCCAGAGGTCTGAAATCGAAATATGTTGTCCAAATGGCACTTCTGGTGTTGTTTTTAAAGTTTCGTGTTACTGAAGTCAACATAGGTCAAACTCCTTCCCCTGACAACCCAGAGGTCTAAAATCGAAATATGTTGTCCAAATGGCACTTCTGGTGTTGTTTTTAAAGTTTCGTGTTACTGAAGTCAACGTAGGCCAAACTCCTTCCCCCGACATCCTAGAGGTCTGAAATCGAAATATGTTGTCCGGATAGCACATTTGAGGTTGTGTATAAAGTTTTGTATCACAGAAGTCAACGTAGGCCAAACTCCTTCCCCCGACAACCCAGAGGTCTGAAATCGAAATATGTTGTCCAAATAGCAATTCTGGTGTTGTTTGTAAAGTTTCGTATTACTGAAGTCAACGTAGGCCAAACTCCTTCCCCCGACATCCCAGAGGTCTGAAATCGAAATATGTTGTCCGGATAGCACATTTGAAGTTGCGTATAAAGTTTCGTACCACAGAAGTCAACGTAGGCCAAACTCCTTCCTCCGACAACCCATCGGTCTCAAATCGAAATATGTTGTCCAAATGGCACCTCTGGGGGTACCAGTAAAGTTTCGTGCCACAGAAGTCAACGTAGGCCAAACTCCTTCCCCCGACAACCCAGAGGTCTGAAATTGAAATATGTTGTCCAAATGGCACTTCTGGTGTAGTTTGTAAAGTTTCGTGTTACAGAAGTCAACGTAGGCCAAACTCCTTCCCCCAACAACCCAGAGGTCTGATATCGAAATATGTTGTCCGGATAGCACATTAGAGGTTGCCTGTAAAGTTTAGTACCACAGAAGTCAACATAGGCCAAACTCCTTCCCCCGACAACCCAGAGGTCTGAAATTGAAACATGTTGTCCAAATAGCACTTCTGGTGTTGTTTGTAAAGTTTCGTGTTACTGAAGTCAACGTAGGCCAAACTCCTTCGCCCGACATTCCAGAGGTCTGAAATCAAAATATGTTGTCCGGATTTAACATTTGAGGTTACGTATAAAGTTTTGTACCACAGAAGTCAACGTAGGCCAAACTCCTTCCCCCGACATCCCAGAGGTCTGAAATTGAAATATGTTGTCCAAATAGCACTTCTGGTGTTGTTTGTAAAGTTTCGTGTTACTGAAGTCAACGTAGGCCAAACACCTTCCCCCGACATCCCAGAGGTCTGAATTTGAAATATGTTGTCCGGATAGCACATTTGAAGTTGCGTATAAAGTTTCGTACCACAGAAGTCAACGTAGGCCAAACTCCTTCCCCCGACAACCCAGAGGTCTGAAATTGAAATATGTTGTCCGGATAGCACATTTGAGGTTGCCTGTAAAGTTTCGTACCACAGAAGTCAACGTAGGCCAAACTCCATCCCCCGACATCCCAGAGGTCTGAAATTTTTTTCCAAATGACACTTCTGGTGTTGTTTGTAAAGTTTCGTGTTACTGAAGTCAACATAGGCCAAACTCCTTCCCCTGACAACCCAGAGGTCTGAAATCGAAATATGTTGTCCAAATAGCACTTCTGGTGTTGTTTTTAAAGTTTCGTGTTACTGAAGTCAACGTAGGCCAAACTCCTTCCCCCGACAACCCAGAGGTCTGAAATCCAAATATGTTGTCCAAATAGCACTTCTGGTGTTGTTTGTAAAGTTTCGTGTTACTGAAGTCAACATAGGCCAAACTCCTTCCCCTGACAACCCAGAGGTCTGAAATCGAAATATGTTGTCCAAATGGCACTTCTGGTGTTGTTTTTAAAGTTTCGTGTTACTGAAGTCAACGTAGGCCAAACTCCTTCCCCCGACATCCCAGAGGTCTGAATTTGAAATATGTTGTCCGGATAGCACATTTGAAGTTGCGTATAAAGTTTCGTACCACAGAAGTCAACGTAGGCCAAACTCCTTCCCCCGACAACCCAGAGGTCTGAAATTGAAATATGTTGTCCGGATAGCACATTTGAGGTTGCCTGTAAAGTTTCGTACCACAGAAGTCAACGTAGGCCAAACTCCATCCCCCGACATCCGAGAGGTCTGAAATTTTTTTCCAAATGACACTTCTGGTGTTGTTTGTAAAGTTTCGTGTTACTGAAGTCAACATAGGCCAAACTCCTTCCCCTGACAACCCAGAGGTCTGAAATCGAAATATGTTGTCCAAATAGCACTTCTGGTGTTGTTTTTAAAGTTTCGTGTTACTGAAGTCAACGTAGGCCAAACTCCTTCCCCCGACAACCCAGAGGTCTGAAATCCAAATATGTTGTCCAAATACCACTTCTGGGGTTGTTTGTAAAGTTTCGTGTTACTGAAGTCAACGTAGGCCAAACTCCTTCCCCCGAAATCGCAGAGGTCTGAAATCGAAATATGTTGTCCAAATGGCACTTCTGGTGTTGTTTTTAAAGTTTCGTGTTACTGAAGTCAACGTAGGCCAAACTCCTTCCCCCGACATCCCAGAGGTCTGAAATCGAAATATGTTGTCCAAATAGCACATTTGAGGTTGCGTATAAAGTTTCGTACCACAGAAGTCAACGTAGCCCAAACTCCTTCCCCCGACAACCCAGAGGTCTGAAATCGAAATATGTTGTCCAAATAGCACTTCTGGTGTTGTTTGTAAAGTTTCGTGTTACTGAAGTCAACGTAGGCCAAACTCCTTCCCCCGACAACCCAGAGGTCTGAAACCGAAATATGTTGTCCGGATAGCACATTTGAGGTTGTGTATAAAGTTTTGTATAACAGAAGTCACCGTAGGCCAAACTCCTTCCCCCGACAACCCAGAGGTCTGAAATCGAAATATGTACTCCAAGTAGCACTTCTGGTGTTGTTTGTAAAGTTTCGTGTTACTGAAGTCAACGTAGGCCAAACTCCTTCCCCCGACATCCCAGAGGTCTGAAATCGAAATATGTTGTCCGGATAGCACATTTGAAGTTGCGTATAAAGTTTCGTACCACAGAAGTCAACGTAGGCCAAACTCCTTCCCCCGACAACCCAGAGGTCTGAAATCGAAATATGTTGTCCAAATAGCACTTCTTGTGTTGTATGTAAAGTTTCGTGTTACTGAAGTCAACGTAGGCCAAACTCCTTCCCCCGACATCCCAGAGGTCTGAAATCGAAATATGTTGTCCAAATAGCACTTCTGGTGTTGTTTGTAAAGTTTCGTGTTACTGAAGTCAACGTAGGCCAAACTCCTTCCCCTGACATCCCAGAGGTCTGAAATCGAAATATGTTGTCCAAATAGCACATTTGAGGTTGCGTATAAAGTTTCGTACCACAGAAGTGAACGTAGGCCAAACTCCTTCCCCCGACAACCCAGAGGTCTGAAATCGAAATATGTTGTCCAAATAGCACTTCTGGTGTTGTTTGTAAAGTTTCGTGTTACTGAAGTCAACGTAGGCCAAACTCCTTCCCCCGACAACCCAGAGGTCTGAAATCCAAATATGTTGTCCAAATAGCACTTCTGGTGTTGTTTGTAAAGTTTCGTGTTACTGAAGTCAACATAGGCCAAACTCCTTCCCCTGACAACCCAGAGGTCTGAAATCGAAATATGTTGTCCAAATGGCACTTCTGGTGTTGTTTTTAAAGTTTCGTGTTACTGAAGTCAACGTAGGCCAAACTCCTTCCCCCGACATCCCAGAGGTCTGAATTTGAAATATGTTGTCCGGATAGCACATTTGAAGTTGCGTATAAAGTTTCGTACCACAGAAGTCAACGTAGGCCAAACTCCTTCCCCCGACAACCCAGAGGTCTGAAATTGAAATATGTTGTCCGGATAGCACATTTGAGGTTGCCTGTAAAGTTTCGTACCACAGAAGTCAACGTAGGCCAAACTCCATCCCCCGACATCCGAGAGGTCTGAAATTTTTTTCCAAATGACACTTCTGGTGTTGTTTGTAAAGTTTCGTGTTACTGAAGTCAACATAGGCCAAACTCCTTCCCCTGACAACCCAGAGGTCTGAAATCGAAATATGTTGTCCAAATGGCACTTCTGGTGTTGTTTTTAAAGTTTCGTGTTACTGAAGTCAACGTAGGCCAAACTCCTTCCCCCGACAACCCAGAGGTCTGAAATCCAAATATGTTGTCCAAATACCACTTCTGGGGTTGTTTGTAAAGTTTCGTGTTACTGAAGTCAACGTAGGCCAAACTCCTTCCCCCGAAATCGCAGAGGTCTGAAATCGAAATATGTTGTCCAAATGGCACTTCTGGTGTTGTTTTTAAAGTTTCGTGTTACTGAAGTCAACGTAGGCCAAACTCCTTCCCCCGACATCCCAGAGGTCTGAAATCGAAATATGTTGTCCAAATAGCACATTTGAGGTTGCGTATAAAGTTTCGTACCACAGAAGTCAACGTAGCCCAAACTCCTTCCCCCGACAACCCAGAGGTCTGAAATCGAAATATGTTGTCCAAATAGCACTTCTGGTGTTGTTTGTAAAGTTTCGTGTTACTGAAGTCAACGTAGGCCAAACTCCTTCCCCCGACAACCCAGAGGTCTGAAACCGAAATATGTTGTCCGGATAGCACATTTGAGGTTGTGTATAAAGTTTTGTATAACAGAAGTCACCGTAGGCCAAACTCCTTCCCCCGACAACCCAGAGGTCTGAAATCGAAATATGTACTCCAAGTAGCACTTCTGGTGTTGTTTGTAAAGTTTCGTGTTACTGAAGTCAACGTAGGCCAAACTCCTTCCCCCGACATCCCAGAGGTCTGAAATCGAAATATGTTGTCCGGATAGCACATTTGAAGTTGCGTATAAAGTTTCGTACCACAGAAGTCAACGTAGGCCAAACTCCTTCCCCCGACAACCCAGAGGTCTGAAATCGAAATATGTTGTCCAAATAGCACTTCTTGTGTTGTATGTAAAGTTTCGTGTTACTGAAGTCAACGTAGGCCAAACTCCTTCCCCCGACATCCCAGAGGTCTGAAATCGAAATATGTTGTCCAAATAGCACTTCTGGTGTTGTTTGTAAAGTTTCGTGTTACTGAAGTCAACGTAGGCCAAACTCCTTCCCCTGACATCCCAGAGGTCTGAAATCGAAATATGTTGTCCAAATAGCACATTTGAGGTTGCGTATAAAGTTTCGTACCACAGAAGTGAACGTAGGCCAAACTCCTTCCCCCGACAACCCAGAGGTCTGAAATCGAAATATGTTGTCCAAATAGCACTTCTGGTGTTGTTTGTAAAGTTTCGTGTTACTGAAGTCAACGTAGGCCAAACTCCTTCCCCCGACAACCCAGAGGTCTGAAACCGAAATATGTTGTCCGGATAGCACATTTGAGGTTGTGTATAAAGTTTTGTATAACAGAAGTCACCGTAGGCCAAACTCCTTCCCCCGACAACCCAGAGGTCTGAAATCGAAATATGTACTCCAAGTAGCACTTCTGGTGTTGTTTGTAAAGTTTCGTGTTACTGAAGTCAACGTAGGCCAAACTCCTTCCCCCGACATCCCAGAGGTCTGAAATCGAAATATGTTGTCCAAGTAGCACTTCTGGTGTTGTTTGTAAAGTTTCGTGTTACTGAAGTCAACGTAGGCCAAACTCCTTCCCCCGACATCCCAGAGGTCTGAAATTGTAATTTTTTTCCAAATGACACTTCTGGTGCTGTTTGTAAAGTTTCGTGTTACTGAAGTCAACATAGGCCAAACTCCTTCCCCTGACAACCCAGAGGTCTGAAATCGAAATATGTTGTCCAAATGGCACTTCTGGTGTTGTTTTTAAAGTTTCGTGTTACTGAAGTCAACATAGGCCAAACTCCTTCCCCTGACAACCCAGAGGTCTGAAATCGAAATATGTTGTCCAAATCGCACTTCTGGTGTTGTTTTTAAAGTTTCGTGTTACTGAAGTCAACATAGGCCAAACTCCTTCCCCCGACATCCCAGAGGTCTGAAATTGAAATATGTTGTCCAAATAGCACTTCTGGTGTTGTTTGTAAAGTTTCGTGTTACTGAAGTCAACGTAGGCCAAACACCTTCCCCCGACATCCCAGAGGTCTGAATTTGAAATATGTTGTCCGGATAGCACATTTGAAGTTGCGTATAAAGTTTCGTACCACAGAAGTCAACGTAGGCCAAACTCCTTCCCCCGACAACCCAGAGGTCTGAAATTGAAATATGTTGTCCGGATAGCACATTTGAGGTTGCCTGTAAAGTTTCGTACCACAGAAGTCAACGTAGGCCAAACTCCATCCCCCGACATCCCAGAGGTCTGAAATTTTTTTCCAAATGACACTTCTGGTGTTGTTTGTAAAGTTTCGTGTTACTGAAGTCAACATAGGCCAAACTCCTTCCCCTGACAACCCAGAGGTCTGAAATCGAAATATGTTGTCCAAATAGCACTTCTGGTGTTGTTTTTAAAGTTTCGTGTTACTGAAGTCAACGTAGGCCAAACTCCTTCCCCCGACAACCCAGAGGTCTGAAATCCAAATATGTTGTCCAAATAGCACTTCTGGTGTTGTTTGTAAAGTTTCGTGTTACTGAAGTCAACATAGGCCAAACTCCTTCCCCTGACAACCCAGAGGTCTGAAATCGAAATATGTTGTCCAAATGGCACTTCTGGTGTTGTTTTTAAAGTTTCGTGTTACTGAAGTCAACGTAGGCCAAACTCCTTCCCCCGACATCCCAGAGGTCTGAATTTGAAATATGTTGTCCGGATAGCACATTTGAAGTTGCGTATAAAGTTTCGTACCACAGAAGTCAACGTAGGCCAAACTCCTTCCCCCGACAACCCAGAGGTCTGAAATTGAAATATGTTGTCCGGATAGCACATTTGAGGTTGCCTGTAAAGTTTCGTACCACAGAAGTCAACGTAGGCCAAACTCCATCCCCCGACATCCGAGAGGTCTGAAATTTTTTTCCAAATGACACTTCTGGTGTTGTTTGTAAAGTTTCGTGTTACTGAAGTCAACATAGGCCAAACTCCTTCCCCTGACAACCCAGAGGTCTGAAATCGAAATATGTTGTCCAAATAGCACTTCTGGTGTTGTTTTTAAAGTTTCGTGTTACTGAAGTCAACGTAGGCCAAACTCCTTCCCCCGACAACCCAGAGGTCTGAAATCCAAATATGTTGTCCAAATACCACTTCTGGGGTTGTTTGTAAAGTTTCGTGTTACTGAAGTCAACGTAGGCCAAACTCCTTCCCCCGAAATCGCAGAGGTCTGAAATCGAAATATGTTGTCCAAATGGCACTTCTGGTGTTGTTTTTAAAGTTTCGTGTTACTGAAGTCAACGTAGGCCAAACTCCTTCCCCCGACATCCCAGAGGTCTGAAATCGAAATATGTTGTCCAAATAGCACATTTGAGGTTGCGTATAAAGTTTCGTACCACAGAAGTCAACGTAGGCCAAACTCCTTCCCCCGACAACCCAGAGGTCTGAAATCGAAATATGTTGTCCAAATAGCACTTCTGGTGTTGTTTGTAAAGTTTCGTGTTACTGAAGTCAACGTAGGCCAAACTCCTTCCCCCGACAACACAGAGGTCTGAAACCGAAATATGTTGTCCGGATAGCACATTTGAGGTTGTGTATAAAGTTTTGTATAACAGAAGTCACCGTAGGCCAAACTCCTTCCCCCGACAACCCAGAGGTCTGAAATCGAAATATGTACTCCAAGTAGCACTTCTGGTGTTGTTTGTAAAGTTTCGTGTTACTGAAGTCAACGTAGGCCAAACTCCTTCCCCCGACATCCCAGAGGTCTGAAATCGAAATATGTTGTCCGGATAGCACATTTGAAGTTGCGTATAAAGTTTCGTACCACAGAAGTCAACGTAGGCCAAACTCCTTCCCCCGACAACCCAGAGGTCTGAAATCGAAATATGTTGTCCAAATAGCACTTCTTGTGTTGTATGTAAAGTTTCGTGTTACTGAAGTCAACGTAGGCCAAACTCCTTCCCCCGACATCCCAGAGGTCTGAAATCGAAATATGTTGTCCAAATAGCACTTCTGGTGTTGTTTGTAAAGTTTCGTGTTACTGAAGTCAACATAGGCCAAACTCCTTCCCCCGACATCCCAGAGGTCTGAAATCGAAATATGTTGTCCAAGTAGCACTTCTGGTGTTGTTTGTAAAGTTTCGTGTTACTGAAGTCAACGTAGGCCAAACTCCTTCCCCCGACATCCCAGAGGTCTGAAATTGTAATTTTTTTCCAAATGACACTTCTGGTGTTGTTTGTAAAGTTTCGTGTTACTGAAGTCAACATAGGCCAAACTCCTTCCCCCGAGAACCCAGAGGTCTGAAATCGAAATATGTTGTCCAAATAGCACTTCTGGTGTTGTTTGTAAAGTTTCGTGTTACTGAAGTCAACATAGGCCAAACTCCTTCCCCTGACAACCCAGAGGTCTGAAATCGAAATATGTTGTCCAAATGGCACTTCTGGTGTTGTTTTTAAAGTTTCGTGTTACTGAAGTCAACATAGGCCAAACTCCTTCCCCTGACAACCCAGAGGTCTGAAATCGAAATATGTTGTCCAAATCGCACTTCTGGTGTTGTTTGTAAAGTTTCGTGTTACTGAAGTCAACATAGGCCAAACTCCTTCCCCTGACAACCCAGAGGTCTGAAATCGAAATATGTTGTCCAAATGGCACTTCTGGTGTTGTTTGTAAAGTTTTGTGTTACTGAAGTCAACGTAGGCCAAACTCCTTCCCCTGACAACCCAGAGGTCTGAAATCGAAATATGTTGTCCAAATGGCACTTCTGGTGTTGTTTTTAAAGTTTCGTGTTACTGAAGTCAACGTAGGCCAAACTCCTTCCCCCGAAATCCTAGAGGTCTGAAATCGAAATATGTTGTCCAAATAGCACTTCTGGTGTTGTTTGTAAAGTTTCGTGTTACTGAAGTCAACGTAGGCCAAACTCCTTCCCCCGACATCCCAGAGGTCTGAAATCGAAATATGTTGTTCGGATAGCACATTTGAAGTTGCGTATAAAGTTTCGTACCACAGAAGTCAACGTAGGCCAAACTCCTTCCCCCGACAACCCATCGGTCTCAAATCGAAATATGTTGTCCAAATGGCACCTCTGGGGGTACCAGTAAAGTTTCGTGCCACAGAAGTCAACATAGGCCAAACTCCTTCCCCCGACAACCCAGAGGTCTGAAATTGAAATATGTTGTCCGGATAGCACATTTGAGGTTGCATGTAAAGTTTCGTGCCACAGAAGTCAACGTAGGCAAAACTCCTTCCCCCGACAACGCAGAGGTCTGAAATTGAAATATGGTGTCTGGATAGCACATTTGAGGTTGCATGTAAAGTTTCGTGCCACAGAAGTCAACGTAGGCCAAACTCCTTCCCCCGACAACGCAGAGGTCTGAAATTGAAATATGGTGTCTGGATAGCACATTTGAGGTTGCATGTAAAGTTTCGTGCCACAGAAGTCAACGTAGGCCAAACTCCTTCCCCCGACAACCCAGAGGTCTGAAATTGAAACATGTTTTCCAAATAGCACTTCTGGTGTTGTTTGTAAAGTTTCGTGTTACTGAAGTCAACGTAGGCCAAACTCCTTCCCCCGACATTCCAGAGGTCTGAAATCAAAATATGTTGTCCGGACTTAACATTTGAGGTTGCGTATAAAGTTTTGTACCACAGAAGTCAACGTAGGCCAAACTCCTTCCCCCGACATCCCAGAGGTCTGAAATTGTAATTTTTTTCCAAATGACACTTCTGGTGTTGTTTGTAAAGTTTCGTGTTACTGAAGTCAACGTAGGCCAAACTCCTTCCCCTGACATCCCAGAGGTCTGAAATCGAAATATGTTGTCCAAATAGCACATTTGAGGTTGCGTATAAAGTTTCGTACCACAGAAGTAAACGTAGGCCAAACTCCTTCCCCCGACAACCCAGAGGTCTGAAATCGAAATATGTTGTCCAAATAGCACTTCTGGTGTTGTTTGTAAAGTTTCGTGTTACTGAAGTCAACGTAGGCCAAACTCCTTCCCCCGACATCCCAGAGGTCTGAAATCGAAATATGTTGTCCAAATAGCACTTCTGGTGTTGTTTGTAAAGTTTCGTGTTACTGAAGTCAACGTAGGCCAAACTCCTTCCCCCGACATCCCAGAGGTCTGAAATCGAAATATGTTGTCCAAATCGCACTTCTGGTGTTGTTTGTAAAGTTTCGTGTTACTGAAGTCAACATAGGCCAAACTCCTTCCCCTGACAACCCAGAGGTCTGAAATCGAAATATGTTGTCCAAATGGCACTTCTGGTGTTGTTTTTAAAGTTTCGTGTTACTGAAGTCAACATAGGCCAAACTCCTTCCCCTGACAACCCAGAGGTCTGAAATCGAAATATGTTGTCCAAATAGCACTTCTGGTGTTGTTTGTAAAGTTTTGTGTTACTGAAGTCAACGTAGGCCAAACTCCTTCCCCTGACAACCCAGAGGTCTGAAATCGAAATATGTTGTCCAAATGGCACTTCTGGTGTTGTTTTTAAAGTTTCGTGTTACTGAAGTCAACGTAGGCCAAACTCCTTCCCCCGAAATCCTAGAGGTCTGAAATCGAAATATGTTGTCCAAATAGCACTTCTGGTGTTGTTTGTAAAGTTTCGTGTTACTGAAGTCAACGTAGGCCAAACTCCTTCCCCCGACATCCCAGAGGTCTGAAATCGAAATATGTTGTTCGGATAGCACATTTGAAGTTGCGTATAAAGTTTCGTACCACAGAAGTCAACGTAGGCCAAACTCCTTCCCCCGACAACCCATCGGTCTCAAATCGAAATATGTTGTCCAAATGGCACCTCTGGGGGTACCAGTAAAGTTTCGTGCCACAGAAGTCAACATAGGCCAAACTCCTTCCCCCGACAACCCAGAGGTCTGAAATTGAAATATGTTGTCCGGATAGCACATTTGAGGTTGCATGTAAAGTTTCGTGCCACAGAAGTCAACGTAGGCAAAACTCCTTCCCCCGACAACGCAGAGGTCTGAAATTGAAATATGGTGTCTGGATAGCACATTTGAGGTTGCATGTAAAGTTTCGTGCCACAGAAGTCAACGTAGGCCAAACTCCTTCCCCCGACAACGCAGAGGTCTGAAATTGAAATATGGTGTCTGGATAGCACATTTGAGGTTGCATGTAAAGTTTCGTGCCACAGAAGTCAACGTAGGCCAAACTCCTTCCCCCGACAACCCAGAGGTCTGAAATTGAAACATGTTTTCCAAATAGCACTTCTGGTGTTTTTTGTAAAGTTTCGTGTTACTGAAGTCAACGTAGGCCAAACTCCTTCCCCCGACATTCCAGAGGTCTGAAATCAAAATATGTTGTCCGGACTTAACATTTGAGGTTGCGTATAAAGTTTTGTACCACAGAAGTCAACGTAGGCCAAACTCCTTCCCCCGACATCCCAGAGGTCTGAAATTGTAATTTTTTTCCAAATGACACTTCTGGTGTTGTTTGTAAAGTTTCGTGTTACTGAAGTCAACGTAGGCCAAACTCCTTCCCCTGACATCCCAGAGGTCTGAAATCGAAATATGTTGTCCAAATAGCACATTTGAGGTTGCGTATAAAGTTTCGTACCACAGAAGTAAACGTAGGCCAAACTCCTTCCCCCGACAACCCAGAGGTCTGAAATCGAAATATGTTGTCCAAATAGCACTTCTGGTGTTGTTTGTAAAGTTTCGTGTTACTGAAGTCAACGTAGGCCAAACTCCTTCCCCCGACATCCCAGAGGTCTGAAATCGAAATATGTTGTCCAAATAGCACTTCTGGTGTTGTTTGTAAAGTTTCGTGTTACTGAAGTCAACGTAGGCCAAACTCCTTCCCCCGACATCCCAGAGGTCTGAAATCGAAATATGTTGTCCAAATAGCACTTCTGGTGTTGTTTGTAAAGTTTCGTGTTACTGAAGTCAACGTAGGCCAAACTCCTTCCCCTGACATCCCAGAGGTCTGAAATCGAAATATGTTGTCCAAATAGCACATTTGAGGTTGCGTATAAAGTTTCGTACCACAGAAGTCAACGTAGGCCAAACTCCTTCCCCCGACAACCCAGAGGTCTGAAATCGAAATATGTTGTCCAAATAGCACTTCTTGTGTTGTATGTAAAGTTTCGTGTTACTGAAGTCAACGTAGGCCAAACTCCTTCCCCCGACATCCCAGAGGTCTGAAATCGAAATATGTTGTCCGGATAGCACATTTGAGGTTGTGTATAAAGTTTTGTATCACAGAAGTCAACGTAGGCCAAACTCCTTCCCCAGACAACCCAGAGGTCTGAAATCGAAATATGTTGTCCAAGTAGCACTTCTGGTGTTGTTTGTAAAGTTTCGTGTTACTGAAGTCAACGTAGGCCAAACTCCTTCCCCCGACATCCCAGAGGTCTGAAATCGAAATATGTTGTCCGGATAGCACATTTGAAGTTGCGTATAAAGTTTCGTACCACAGAAGTCAACGTAGGCCAAACTCCTTCCCCCGACAACCCAGAGGTCTGAAATTGAAATATGTTGTCCGGATAGCACATTTGAGGTTGCCTGTAAAGTTTTGTACCACAGAAGTCAACGTAGGCCAAACTCCTTCCCCCGACATCCCAGAGGTCTGAAATTGTAATTTTTTTCCAAATGACACTTCTGGTGTTGTTTGTAAAGTTTCGTGTTACTGAAGTCAACATAGGCCAAACTCCTTCCCCCGAGAACCCAGAGGTCTGAAATCGAAATATGTTGTCCAAATGGCACTTCTGGTGTTGTTTTTAAAGTTTCGTGTTACTGAAGTCAACATAGGCCAAACTCCTTCCCCTGACAACCCAGAGGTCTGAAATCGAAATATGTTGTCCAAATGGCACTTCTGGTGTTGTTTTTAAAGTTTCGTGTTACTGAAGTCAACATAGGCCAAACTCCTTCCCCTGACAACCCAGAGGTCTGAAATCGAAATATGTTGTCCAAATAGCACTTCTGGTGTTGTTTGTAAAGTTTTGTGTTACTGAAGTCAACGTAGGCCAAACTCCTTCCCCTGACAACCCAGAGGTCTGAAATCGAAATATGTTGTCCAAATGGCACTTCTGGTGTTGTTTTTAAAGTTTCGTGTTACTGAAGTCAACGTAGGCCAAACTCCTTCCCCCGACATCCCAGAGGTCTGAAATCGAAATATGTTGTCCAAATAGCACTTCTGGTGTTGTTTGTAAAGTTTTGTGTTACTGAAGTCAACATAGGCCAAACTCCTTCCCCTGACAACCCAGAGGTCTGAAATCGAAATATGTTGTCCGGATAGCACATTTGAAGTTGCGTATAAAGTTTCGTACCACAGAAGTCAACGTAGGCCAAACTCCTTCCCCCGACAACCCATCGGTCTCAAATCGAAATATGTTGTCCAAATGGCACCTCTGGGGGTACCAGTAAAGTTTCGTGCCACAGAAGTCAACGTAGGCCAAACTCCTTCCCCCGACAACCCAGAGGTCTGAAATTGAAATATGTTGTCCGGATAGCACATTTGAGGTTGCATGTAAAGTTTCGTGCGACAGAAGTCAACATAGGCAAAACTCCTTCCCCCGACAACGCAGAGGTCTGAAATTGAAATATGGTGTCTGGATAGCACATTTGAGGTTGCATGTAAAGTTTCGTGCCACAGAAGTCAACGTAGGCCAAACTCCTTCCCCCGACAACGCAGAGGTCTGAAATTGAAATATGGTGTCTGGATAGCACATTTGAGGTTGCATGTAAAGTTTCGTGCCACAGAAGTCAACGTAGGCCAAACTCCTTCCCCCGACAACCCAGAGGTCTGAAATTGAAACATGTTTTCCAAATAGCACTTCTGGTGTTGTTTGTAAAGTTTCGTGTTACTGAAGTCAACGTAGGCCAAACTCCTTCCCCCGACATTCCAGAGGTCTGAAATCAAAATATGTTGTCCGGATTTAACATTTGAGGTTGCGTATAAAGTTTTGTACCACAGAAGTCAACGTAGGCCAAACTCCTTCCCCCGACAACCCAGAGGTCTGAAATTGAAATATGTTGTCCGGATAGCACATTTGAAGTTGCGTATAAAGTTTCGTACCACAGACGTCAACGTAGGCCAAACTCCTTCCCCCGACAACCCAGAGGTCTGAAATTGAAATATGTTGTCCGGATAGCACATTTGAGGTTGCCTGTAAAGTTTCGTACCACAGAAGTCAACGTAGGCCAAACTCCTTCCCCCGACATCCCAGAGGTCTGAAATTGTAATTTTTTTCCAAATGACACTTCTGGTGTTGTTTGTAAAGTTTCGTGTTACTGAAGTCAACATAGGCCAAACTCCTTCCCCCGACATCCCAGAGATCTGAAATCGAAATATGTTGTCCAAATAGCACTTCTGGTGTTGTTTGTAAAGTTTCGTGTTACTGAAGTCAACGTAGGCCAAACTCCTTCCCCCGACATCCCAGAGGTCTGAAATCGAAATATGTTGTCCAAATAGCACTTCTGGTGTTGTTTGTAAAGTTTCGTGTTACTGAAGTCAACGTAGGCCAAACTCCTTCCCCCGACATCCCAGAGGTCTGAAATCGAAATATGTTGTCCAAATAGCAATTCTGGTGTTGTTTGTAAAGTTTCGTGTTACTGAAGTCAACGTAGGCCAAACTCCTTCCCCCGACATCCCAGAGGTCTGAAATCGAAATATGTTGTCCAAATAGCACTTCTGGTGTTGTTTGTAAAGTTTTGTGTTACTGAAGTCAACGTAGGCCAAACTCCTTCCCCTGACATCCCAGAGGTCTGAAATCGAAATATGTTGTCCGGATAGCACATTTGAGGTTGCGTATAAAGTTTCGTACCACAGAGGTCAACGTAGGCCAAACTCCTTCCCCCGACATCCCAGAGGTCTGAAATCGAAATATGTTGTCCAAATAGCACTTCTGGTGTTGTTTGTAAAGTTTCGTGTTACTGAAGTCAACGTAGGCCAAACTCCTTCCCCTGACATCCCAGAGGTCTGAAATCGAAATATGTTGTCCAAATAGCACATTTGAGGTTGCGTATAAAGTTTCGTACCACAGAGGTCAACGTAGGCCAAACTCCTTCCCCCGACATCCCAGAGGTCTGAAATCGAAATATGTTGTCCAAATAGCACTTCTGGTGTTGTTTGTAAAGTTTCGTGTTACTGAAGTCAACGTAGGCCAAACTCCTTCCCCTGACATCCCAGAGGTCTGAAATCGAAATATGTTGTCCGGATAGCACATTTGAGGTTGCGTATAAAGTTTCGTACCACAGAGGTCAACGTAGGCCAAACTCCTTCCCCCGACATCCCAGAGGTCTGAAATCGAAATATGTTGTCCAAATAGCACTTCTGGTGTTGTTTGTAAAGTTTCGTGTTACTGAAGTCAACGTAGGCCAAACTCCTTCCCCTGACATCCCAGAGGTCTGAAATCGAAATATGTTGTCCAAATAGCACATTTGAGGTTGCGTATAAAGTTTCGTACCACAGAGGTCAACGTAGGCCAAACTCCTTCCCCCGACATCCCAGAGGTCTGAAATCGAAATATGTTGTCCAAATAGCACTTCTGGTGTTGTTTGTAAAGTTTCGTGTTACTGAAGTCAACGTAGGCCAAACTCCTTCCCCTGACATCCCAGAGGTCTGAAATCGAAATATGTTGTCCAAATAGCACATTTGAGGTTGCGTATAAAGTTTCGTATCACAGAAGTCAACGTAGGCCAAACTCCTTCCCCCGACAACCCAGAGGTCTGAAATCGAAATATGTTGTCCAAATAGCACTTCTGGTGTTGTTTGTAAAGTTTCGTGTTACTGAAGTCAACGTAGGCCAAACTCCTTCCCCCGACATCCCAGAGGTCTGAAATCGAAATATGTTGTCCGGAAAGCACATTTGAGGTTGTGTATAAAGTTTTGTATAACAGAAGTCACCGTAGGCCAAACTCCTTCCCCCGACAATCCAGAGGTCTGAAATCGAAATATGTTGTCCAAGTAGCACTTCTGGTGTTGTTTGTAAAGTTTCGTGTTACTGAAGTCAACGTAGGCCAAACTCCTTCCCCCGACATCCCAGAGGTCTGAAATCGAAATATGTTGTCCAAGTAGCACTTCTGGTGTTGTTTGTAAAGTTTCGTGTTACTGAAGTCAACGTAGGCCAAACTCCTTCCCCCGACATCCCAGAGGTCTGAAATCGAAATATGTTGTCCGGATAGCACATTTGAAGTTGCGTATAAAGTTTCGTACCACAGAAGTCAACGTAGGCCAAACTCCTTCCCCCGACAACCCAGAGGTCTGAAATCGAAATATGTTGTCCAAATAGCACTTCTTGTGTTGTTTGTAAAGTTTCGTGTTACTGAAGTCAACGTAGGCCAAACTCCTTCCCCCGACATCCCAGAGGTCTGAAATCGAAATATGTTGTCCGGATAGCACATTTGAGTTTGTGTATAAAGTTTTGTATCACAGAAGTCAACGTAGGCCAAACTCCTTCTCCAGACAACCCAGAGGTCTGAAATCGAAATATGTTGTCCAAGTAGCACTTCTGGTGTTGTTTGTAAAGTTTCGTGTTACTGAAGTCAACGTAGGCCAAACTCCTTCCCCCGACATCCCAGAGGTCTGAAATCGAAATATGTTGTCCGGATAGCACATTTGAAGTTGCGTATAAAGTTTCGTACCACAGAAGTCAACGTAGGCCAAACTCCTTCCCCCGACAACCCAGAGGTCTGAAATTGAAATATGTTGTCCGGATAGCACATTTGAGGTTGCCTGTAAAGTTTTGTACCACAGAAGTCAACGTAGGCCAAACTCCTTCCCCCGACATCCCAGAGGTCTGAAATTGTAATTTTTTTCCAAATGACACTTCTGGTGTTGTTTGTAAAGTTTCGTGTTACTGAAGTCAACATAGGCCAAACTCCTTCCCCCGACAACCCAGAGGTCTGAAATCGAAATATGTTGTCCAAATGCCAATTCTGGTGTTGTTTTTAAAGTTTCGTGTTACTGAAGTCAACGTAGGCCAAACTCCTTCCCCCGACAACCCAGAGGTCTGAAATTGAAATATGTTGTCCAAATAGCACTTCTGGTGTTGTTTGTAAAGTTTGGTGTTACTGAAGTCAACGTAGGCCAAACTCCTTCCCCCGACATCCCAGAGGTCTGAAATTGAAATATGTTGTCCGGATAGCACATTTGAAGTTGCGTATAAAGTTTAGTACCACAGAAGTCAACGTAGGCCAAACTCCTTCCCCCGACAACCCAGAGGTCTGAAATTGAAATATGTTGTCCGGATAGCACATTTGAGGTTGCCTGTAAAGTTACGTACCACAGAAGTCAACGTAGGCCAAACTCCTTCCCCCGACATCCCAGAGGTCTGAAATTGTAATTTTTTTCCAAATGACACTTCTGGTGTTGTTTGTAAAGTTTCGTGTTACTGAAGTCAACGTAGGCCAAACTCCTTCCCCCGACATCCCAGAGGTCTGAAATCGAAATATGTTGTCCAAATAGCACTTCTGGTGTTGTTTGTAAAGTTTCGTGTTACTGAAGTCAACATAGGCCAAACTCCTTCCCCTGACAACCCAGAGGTCTGAAATCGAAATATGTTGTCCAAATGGCACTTCTGGTGTTGTTTTTAAAGTTTCGTGTTACTGAAGTCAACATAGGCCAAACTCCTTCCCCTGACAACCCAGAGGTCTGAAATCGAAATATGTTGTCCAAATAGCACTTCTGGTGTTGTTTGTAAAGTTTCATCCCAGAGGTCTGAAATTGTAATTTTTTTCCAAATGACACTTCTGGTGTTGTTTGTAAAGTTTCGTGTTACTGAAGTCAACGTAGGCCAAACTCCTTCCCCCGACATCCCAGAGGTCTGAAATCGAAATATGTTGTCCAAATAGCACTTCTGGTGTTGTTTGTAAAGTTTCGTGTTACTGAAGTCAACATAGGCCAAACTCCTTCCCCTGACAACCCAGAGGTCTGAAATCGAAATATGTTGTCCAAATGGCACTTCTGGTGTTGTTTTTAAAGTTTCGTGTTACTGAAGTCAACATAGGCCAAACTCCTTCCCCTGACAACCCAGAGGTCTGAAATCGAAATATGTTGTCCAAATAGCACTTCTGGTGTTGTTTGTAAAGTTTCGTGTTACTGAAGTCAACATAGGCCAAACTCCTTCCCCTGACAACCCAGAGGTCTGAAATTGAAATATGTTGTCCGGATAGCACATTTGAGGTTGCATGTAAAGTTTCGTGCCACAGAAGTCAACGTAGGCCAAACTCCTTCCCCCGACAACGCAGAGGTCTGAAATTGAAATATGGTGTCTGGATAGCACATTTGAGGTTGCTTGTAAAGTTTCGTGCCACAGAAGTCAACGTAGGCCAAACTCCTTCCCCCGACAACGCAGAGGTCTGAAATTGAAATATGGTGTCTGGATAGCACATTTGAGGTTGCATGTAAAGTTTCGTGCCTCAGAAGTCAACGTAGGCCAAACTCCTTCCCCCGACAACCCAGAGGTCTGAAATTGAAACATGTTTTCCAAATAGCACTTCTGGTGTTGTTTGTAAAGTTTCGTGTTACTGAAGTCAACGTAGGCCAAACTCCTTCCCCCGACATTCCAGAGGTCTGAAATCAAAATATGTTGTCCAAATAGCACTTCTGGTGTTGTTTGTAAAGTTTGGTGTTACTGAAGTCAACGTAGGCCAAACTCCTTCCCCCGACATCCCAGAGGTCTGAAATTGAAATATGTTGTCCGGATTTAACATTTGAGGTTGCGTATAAAGTTTTGTACCACAGAAGTCAACGTAGGCCAAACTCCTTCCCCCGACATCCCAGAGGTCTGAAATTGAAATATGTTGTCCAAATAGCACTTCTGGTGTTGTTTGTAAAGTTTGGTGTTACTGAAGTCAACGTAGGCCAAACTCCTTCCCCCGACATCCCAGAGGTCTGAAATTGAAATATGTTGTCCGGATAGCACATTTGAGGTTGCCTGTAAAGTTTCGTACCACAGAAGTCAACGTAGGCCAAACTCCTTCCCCCGACATCCCAGAGGTCTGAAATTGTAATTTTTTTCCAAATGACACTTCTGGTGTTGTTTGTAAAGTTTCGTGTTACTGAAGTCAACATAGGCCAAACTCCTTCCCCCGACATCCCAGAGATCTGAAATCGAAATATGTTGTCCAAATAGCACTTCTGGTGTTGTTTGTAAAGTTTCGTGTTACTGAAGTCAACGTAGGCCAAACTCCTTCCCCCGACAACCCAGAGGTCTGAAATCGAAATATGTTGTCCAAATAGCACTTCTGGTGTTGTTTGTAAAGTTTTGTGTTACTGAAGTCAACATAGGCCAAACTCCTTCCCCTGACAACCCAGAGGTCTGAAATCGAAATATGTTGTCCAAATAGCACTTCTGGTGTTGTTTTTAAAGTTTCGTGTTACTGAAGTCAACGTAGGCCAAACTCCTTCCCCCGACAACCCAGAGGTCTGAAATCGAAATATGTTGTCCAAATAGCACTTCTGGTGTTGTTTGTAAAGTTTTGTGTTACTGAAGTCAACATAGGCCAAACTCCTTCCCCTGACAACCCAGAGGTCTGAAATCGAAATATGTTGTCCAAATAGCACTTCTGGTGTTGTTTTTAAAGTTTCGTGTTACTGAAGTCAACGTAGGCCAAACTCCTTCCCCCGACAACCCAGAGGTCTGAAATCGAAATATGTTGTCCAAATAGCACTTCTGGTGTTGTTTGTAAAGTTTCGTGTTACTGAAGTCAACATAGGCCAAACTCCTTCCCCTGACAACCCAGAGGTCTGAAATCGAAATATGTTGTCCAAATGGCACTTCTGGTGTTGTTTTTAAAGTTTCGTGTTACTGAAGTCAACATAGGCCAAACTCCTTCCCCTGACAACCCAGAGGTCTGAAATTGAAATATGTTGTCCAAATGGCACTTCTGGTGTTGTTTTTAAAGTTTCGTGTTACTGAAGTCAACGTAGGCCAAACTCCTTCCCCCGACATCCCAGAGGTCTGAAATCGAAATATGTTGTCCAAATAGCACTTCTGGTGTTGTTTGTAAAGTTTCGTGTTACTGAAGTCAACGTAGGCCAAACTCCTTCCCCTGACATCCCAGAGGTCTGAAATCGAAATATGTTGTCCGGATAGCACATTTGAGGTTGTGTATAAAGTTTTGTATCACAGAAGTCAACGTAGGCCAAACTCCTTCCCCCGACAACCCAGAGGTCTGAAATCGAAATATGTTGTCCAAGTAGCACTTCTGGTGTTGTTTGTAAAGTTTCGTGTTACTGAAGTCAACGTAGGCCAAACTCCTTCCCCCGACATCCCAGAGGTCTGAAATCGAAATATGTTGTCCAAGTAGCACTTCTGGTGTTGTTTGTAAAGTTTCGTGTTACTGAAGTCAACGTAGGCCAAACTCCTTCCCCCGACATCCTAGAGGTCTGAAATCGAAATATGTTGTCCAGATAGCACATTTGAAGTTGCCTGTAAAGTTTCGTACCACAGAAGTCAACGTAGGCCAAACTCCTTCCCCCGACATCCCAGAGGTCTGAAATTGTAATTTTTTTCCCAAATGACACTTCTGGTGTTGTTTGTAAAGTTTCGTGTTACTGAAGTCAACATAGGCCAAACTCCTTCCCCCGACAACCCAGAGGTCTGAAATCGAAATATGTTGTCCAAATGGCAATTCTGGTGTTGTTTTTAAAGTTTCGTGTTACTGAAGTCAACGTAGGCCAAACTCCTTCCCCTGACTTCCCAGAGGTCTGAAACCGAAATATTTTGTCCGGATAGCACATTTGAGGTTGCCTATAAAGTTTCGTACCACAGAAGTCAACGTAGGCCAAACTCCTTCCCCCGACAACCCAGAGGTCTGAAATTGAAATATGTTGTCCAAATAACACTTCTGGTGTTGTTTGTAAAGTTTTGTGTTACTGAAGTCAACGTAGGCCAAACTCCTTCCCCTGACATCCCAGAGGTCTGAAATCGAAATATGTTGTCCGGATAGCACATTTGAGGTTGTGTATAAAGTTTTGTATCACAGAAGTCAACGTAGGCCAAACTCCTTCCCCCGACAACCCAGAGGTCTGAAATCGAAATATGTTGTCCAAATAGCACTTCTGGTGTTGTTTGTAAAGTTTCGTGTTACTGAAGTCAACGTAGGCCAAACTCCTTCCCCCGACATCCCAGAGGTCTGAAATCAAAATATGTTGTCCGAATAGCACATTTGAAGTTGCGTATAAAGTTTCGTACCACAGAAGTCAACGTAGGCCAAACTCCTTCCCCCGACAACCCAGAGGTCTGAAAGTGAAATATGTTGTCCAAATTGCACTTCTGGTGTTGATTGTAAAGTTTCGTGTTACTGAAGTCAACGTAGGCCAAACTCCTTCCCCTGACAACCCAGATGTTTGAAATCATAGTAGGTTGTCCAAATGGCACCTCAGGGGTTGCCTGCAAAGTTCCGTGCCTCAGAAGTCAACGTAGGTCAAACTCGTTTGCTCGAGCATCCATTGGTCTGACATCGAAATATATTGTCCAACTGGCACCTTTAGGGTCGCCTGCAGAGTTCCGTACCACAGAAGCCATCGTAGTCCAAACTCCTTTCCACAAGCACCCAGAGGTCTAATATTTTCCCATTGTAGGCAAAACTCCTTCTCCCGAGCATATTTAGGTCTGAAATCACAATATGTTGTCCAACTGGCACATGTGTGATCGTTTGTCAACTTTTGTGCCACAAAAGTCAACGTGGGCCAAACTCCTTCACCTGACATATCAGATGTCTGTAATCATAGTAGGTTGTCCAAATGATACCTCAGATGTTGCCTGCAAAGTTCTGTGCCTCAGAAGTCAACGTAGGCCAAACTTTTTTCCTTGAGCATCCATTGTTCTGAAATCGAAATATGTTGTCCAATTGGCACCTTTGTAGTCGCCTGGAGAGTGTCGTGCCACAGAAGTTATCGTAAGCCAAACTCCTCCCCCCGAGCAACAAGAGGTCTGAAATCAATATATGTTGTCTATCTAGCATATCTGTGATCGCTTGTGAAGTTTCGTGCCACAGAAATCTACGTGGGCTAAACTCCTTACCACAAGCAGACAGAGGTCTGAAATCGAAATATGTTGTCCACCTGGCACATTTCAGGTTGCTTGCAGAGTTTTGTGCCACAGAAGCCATCGTAGGCCAAACTCCTTCCCCCGAGCAACCATAGGTCTGAAATCACAATATGTTGTCCAACTGACACATTTGTGATCGCTTGTTAAGTTTCGTGCCTCAGAAGTCAACATGGGCCAAACTTCATACCACAAGCACCCAGAGGACTGAAATCACAATATGTTGTGCAACTGGCACATGTGTGATCGCTTGCTATCTTTTGTGTCATAGAAGTCAACGTGGGCCAATCTTCTTCCCCTGACCACCCAGATATCTCAAATCGCAATATGTTGTCTAACTGACACCTTTGAGGTTGTGTGCAGACTTTCAGGCCACAGAAGCCATCGTAGGCCAAACTCCTTCCCCCAACCACCCAGAGGTCTGAAATCAATGTATTTTGTCCAACTGGCACATCTGTGATTGCTTGCGAAGTTTTGTGCCTCAGAAATCAATGTGGGCCAAACTCCTTCCCCCGACCACTCAGAGGTCTGAAATCGCAATATGTTGTTCAACTGGCACCCGTGAGATTGCCTGCAGAGTTTCGTGCCACAAAAGTCAACGTAGGCCAAACTCCTTCCCCCGACCACCCAAAGCTCTGAATTAGCAGTATGTTGTCCAACTGACACCTGCGTGATCGTGTGCAAAGTTTCATGCCACAGAAATCAATGTAGGCGAAACTTCCTCCCCCGACCATCCAGAGGTCTGAAATCGTAGTATGTTGTCCAACTGACACCTATGTGATCGCCTGCAGAGTTTTGTGCCCTAAAAGTTAACGTAGGCCAAACTCCTTCCCCTTGACCACTCAGAGGTCTGAAATCACAATATGTAGTCCACATGGCACCTTTGTGGTCACCCGCAGAGTTTCGTGCCCCAAAAGTCAACGTAGGCCAAACTCCTTCCCCCGACCACTTAGAGGTCTGAAATCGCAAAAAGCTGTATAACTTGCAGCTTTGTGGTTGCCTGCAGAGTTTCATGCCACAGAAGCAATCGTAGACCAAACTCCTTTCACCAACAACTCCGAGGTCTGAAATTGCAATATGTTGTCCAACTGGCACCTGCGTGATTGTGTGCGAAGTTTTGTGCTACAGAATTCAACTTAGGCCAAACTCCTTGCCCCAACCACCCAGAGGTCTGAAATCACATTATGTCATCCATGTGATCGCCTGCAGAGTTTTGTGCCCCAAAAGTCAACATAGGCCAAACTCCTTCCCCGACCACTCAGAGGTCTGAAATTGCAGTATGTTGTTAATTTAGTGGGAATTTCTTTCATGATATTTCTTTATAAGTCTATAAAATGTGTGCGATCTTATCTGACCAGTGATGTTGGACACTGACCTGTGATTTTATGACAAGACAAAGTGAATTATCAGAGTTTAAGGGGCCGCCTGTGCCGTGGTCTTTCCACCACTAGAGGGGGACGATTGACAACAGCTGGTGTCACTAGCTTATAAGGGTTTGCTTCTGGCTCCTCAGTGCAGAGTCTTAAGTATTTCTTTTTGAAAGCCAGATCACACTGGGTTCATTAGCTAGCTCCTCAGAGTAACCAAGTGGCTCTCTGTAGCTTGTCTAGTTTACCTCTCTGAGCACAGTTTCCACTGGGTTCAGTTAACAGAGGTTCTCTGTATTCTTACCTGTGAACCTACATTCAATGTAAGAGACCCTGCATACATTTATTACATGTCAGTAAAGCATGCCTTAGCTTCCATTTGTCTTGTTATTATATTTGTATTTATTTATGACCTTAAAGTAATTTCTGTGAATAACACACAGAGAACTGCCCGATTTGGAACTGAATGACACACAGAGGGCAGTAATTACTGTGCATTTGTGGCTAAAATGATAGAGAAACAGACATAACAAGGACTGAATAAAAAGCACATTTTATTATGTCGATGTTCAGTAAAAGGATTTTAATTGCACAAACATTTATAAACTTTAAATTTACAATCATTTCTGCCCTGAAAAAAGTATTAACAGTTGCATACAACATAAATTCTAATCAATCCTTCACATAAATTGAATTATGTTTTTTATTTTGTTTAAACTTGCCATGCTTGTACATATCATTAATTAGTTGATCTTCATGTATAATTTTATATGTATTTGTACACAGCTAAATGCCTTTTTATATTTTTCAGATGCTTTTTAAAATTATTTTAACATTTTATGTTGATTATGCTGTAACCATGTCCACATCTGACCAGACATTTAAATGCTGTGAGGGTCACTTTCATGACAGCCATTGGTGAGGCCATCACTGGCAGCTGTCTGAAACTGGGCTACATTGCCGGTCACTGCGACGCGTATCACCTCCAGCCACCGCTGCTTCTGATCTTCAGACTCAGCAGCAAAGCTGTGCAGGGATTTCGACTGGCACAGACGGAAACTGGAGGGAGGATCCGCTGTCCGGGGGGTTTCATCGACAATGTATCCAAGTAATGGAATTGTAGACTGAGCTTTGACATCCTAAGATCCAAGTAAATGTGGAGAAAAAAAGATTCAAGAAAGTGAATTATTTTAAACAGAGGTAAAACTAATGCAGCATAAAATTCTAATTCCTAAGGAATATCAAATATATTAAAAGGTTATTTCTGCACAATTTTCAGAATTGTTGTTCAAAAGTCAGCATGCAGTTATGTCTCACACAGATATGTATGTGATTACAGGTGTGGAGTGATTAGAATCTGTTCTTGCCATTTCTAGTCGTATTATAACAATAAGTTTTGGCAGGGAGAAAATATATGAGACAATACAGGTCTATCATGCATGCAGATTCATATATATTTAGTGCATATGGTAAAATCAAGATGAAGCTGCTGTGAGGTGCTTTGTGAGCAGTAGACTGTTGGTTTTGATTTACCTGTGGAGCTCCATACACATAAAGCACTACAGCCTCTTTCTGAGGGATAACACACCAAACTCTCTGCCAGGGACGAGCTTTCTCACTATACAGCAGGAAACCACACATCAGACTGCTGCCAGAAAACTGGGCCGCCTCAATCTGAAAGATGGAGAAACAGTGGAAAAACACCAGACTTCTTGTGTGAATAAATGATCTTAGGTGTTAATGTAGTAAAAATCAGCACATTACATGTGAGGTGATATAGAGGGCAGGTGCTGCACTGCGAACTCTGAAAATAGAATATAATTAATATATTTTAAGCTGATGGAAAATTGATCATATTGTATTCTTGGCATTCGTGTGGACCATTGTGAATGATTTGGACAAAGTGTACTTTACACTACACAACTTGTCTTATAATCAAGGATACACACGGACAGATGATTAATCAGCATCAAAGGGTCACAAATTACAAGAGTTGTGTCCCAAAAATTAGGGCAAAAATTGTGTAGTGTGAGGGATTATAGTCCAAGTTTCCAATGGCCCCGTTCACTGCCAAGTCCTTAAAATCTATAATGAAAGAACTGTGCTGCAATAAAAATGAAAAAAAAAAAACATGTGTTTACACATTAGTTTAGCCCCACCCTTCCCTACTGAGTGCACAGAGTACAGGTCAGCTGATAAGAACATTTGATGTTAATTTAATCTGAGTGTGCAGGGAAAACAAAAACAAAAAGCACAACAATGTCCATAAACGCACCTCCAGGATGCCCCGTTTCTTGGCCCCAGTCGTCTCTTCACTTGCAGCTCTTCCAGTCAGTATGGAGTAACAATCTTTACACACCTTATTCATTTTGTTCCCATCATACTCCAGAGCAGCCTTGTTTTCTGAGCACTTCCAGCACACCACCTACACCACACACAGTTCAGCCAGTTTACACTCGTGAAGATGATCAAAACTGACAGTACAGGTCTGTAATGAAACTTTCTCACATAACCGCATGCTCTGCAGTGGTGTCGTCTGCGGGTCAGAGCGTTAAAGGGCTCTTTGCATTTCATGCACATGGTAACTTCATTATCTCTGATCCATCGAGGTGCTCTTCTCCCCAGCTCCTCATTCTGCACACAAAGAGGTAAACTAAGCATTTTGTGTTACACACACACACACACACACACACACACACGCACACACGCACATGCACACAATGATACAAGCTTACTTACAGACACCTCCTCCACTTCTATGTCTTTACAGGCAGACTTAAAAGTTTCATTCTTCTTCTGAAGAGTTTCTATCGTCTGCTGGAAAGCCTTGGAACATGTAGAATCAACATAAGTCTTTAAACATAAAACATTCAATCTCTAAAGAGATATAATAATAAAATACTACAGCATCACTCACTTTGATGTTTTTCAAAAGTGTTTTAGTTTGTACAGATAGTACTGTACTTCTCATTATAAAATAAAGAGTACTGGAAGCATCTTTGCTCAACCAGAAAGAGTTATTACAGCAAAAGCTCTTTTAAGCTCTCTTAAATAATTAATGGACTCTTACATGGACTTTATCTTGGGTTTTGTCATGATAACCATTTTAACCAAAATGAACAAAACTTTACTAAACGTCCATGCACAAAACCCAAAGCATCACAAGAATACACCATTGTAACAATACTTTAAAATAATATACTATTTAATAATAATAATAATAATAATAATAATAATAATAATATAACAGTACTTCTCAGCAGTACTTTGTACACAGATAAAAAAACTGTTAAATACAGTAATTCTATAGCATTATTTATGCTTATGTTTTTGCAATTATAAGCTTTATTTGACACTGACATAAAAACAGTGTAAAATGACAAATTATGAATCAATGAATAGTTTTTACTTTACATTAGTTTTGAAAAAAATCCAGTTAAAAGATGTTAAAAAACCTACAAAATGTATGTTTCATTTTTTTTTATTTTAAATAAACAGTGTATTACTATCATTAAAACATTGTCTGGTTTAATGCTTTTAATTTGAGTATGCTGACTGACTGGATATTTAATTCTGTATAAAGTATAACATGATAAATACCTTAATCCATTCTTCTTTGTCCTGTTCAGAGCTGTGTGTATAAAAAAGCAGCAGTTATTAAACTGAATGGCTTTGTCACTGAGGTAGAAATCCTCTGTACCCACCTGGCCTGCAGCTCCAGGGTGCGCTCTTTGCCTGAAACCTGGAAGGTGTGAGGGTAATCATCATTCACAGTTGCCACCACCTTTATGCCCTCAATGCCCACACGGGTTCTCACTGTGAACTTCTGACCGAGCAGACTGAACTTAGGGACACACACCAGCAGCATGTTGTTGAACTAAAGACAGACATATAAGGTTAAAGCATGATCAATACATTTTAAGCAATAAGAACACTCAAGGTTGTTGTTAATTAACACAATTTTGAGTGCTGTTTTTATATTACTACAGTTTTGTAAAAGATTTTCCACTAGATATGTGAATATGGCTGAAAATATTCAGTTCATATTCGTTTACAGGGACATTTGAGGACATCAAACTCAAATTATTATTTTATGAGCCTTGCTATGTGCAGTTGCAGCATTGTCATACTGGCAGTCTATAGCCAGAAACTGAAAGCACACAGTTCTACAGAATCTTAGTTTCTGCTGTAATATTAAAATTTATCTTTACTAGAGCTGAAGGGCATTAACAACCAAAAATAACCAAACTTGCACTGTTCATTCAGGCAGGTAGTATCTCCTGATATCTGATATCTATAACACATCTTCATTCCTCAGACCCAGATTACACATCTATATGGGTCCTGTATAGAGTGACCAACTGGGAATGAGAAGTTTTTGTCCAAGGGTTTAATGTTGACCCACATGTGGGTGACAGTGATTGAGACTGAACTGATTCTGGCTCATGTATTAAAAACACATTTAAACTCACTCAGAGCCCATCTAGCCCAGATTACACCTAATCAAGCTCTACCAATGAAAACCCATTCCCTCCTTTCTGTGATTGTTGTTACTTTAAGATGCTATCTGGAACTCACACCATAGAAATGTACCATAGAAAAATATGTTGTTTCTGTTGTTTCCTATACAATACAATATCTCTTGCATGAAATAACTTGCTGGAAGTACTTACACAGGACCATGATTAAAACTGTCTGTTTAGTCACTGACCTGTTATACTGACAGTGTTTTTCTGCATGGATGTGTGCTCTATCTCACCTGCTAGTAGTATTTGTGGCTGAAATAACTAAACATTTTAACTAGAAGGGATTTTCAAATACTTTTGTCCATGTAGAGCATATTCTTATTCTTATATTTCCCTTGTTTTCTCCAAAAATATAGTTCCAGGAGTGTAAGGTAAAGTGATCATTCTTGTTTTGTCCTAGCTACAGGTGTATTTCACCCAATCAGTATTTTAATATAACAAGAACATTTATGTTAATTATTGTATTATATTATATTATATTATATTATATTGTTTCTGTTTTTCTTAGATTAGTTAAATGTCAGCTATTATTGTTTTTTGGAAGATTTACAAGGTAGAGGTATCTCTCCATGGCCGATGTGTTCCTGGAAGACAGCTTTAGGATTTGCCCTTCTTTAATGAGCTCATTTGAGGCATTCACAATATCCTCCTCCGCTCCAAGCATTTCATATATCTCTAGAAGCTTCTTCAGGTTCTCCTGAAAAACACACAGAGGATCAAACAAATTTCAAATTTTGAGACAGTAGGTGCACATAACTGTTAATTTACCACAGGGTTGAATAAGAATATATATGAGTATTTATCAGTTTAATAAAGTGGCAGGTGTTCACCATTTTCTGGATGGCAGTGTTGGAGTGAGTGGCAGCCATTGAAATAGTCTGCAGAGACTCTGTGGATTAACATCAAGGAGTGAGCAGTAAAATGCACAACTGAAACTGAAATGTCTCTGCAATAAATCATATTTCTGATGAATGGTTATATTGTTTAAGATGCAGAGTAAAAACAGCAGTTAAAAACAAAGATGGCATTTTTAAATCACTGAAATTCATTTTCTACAAATTATCTGTATTCCTTGGTACCATAAACGTCTATTTTTTTAAAAAAAAGTAAGTAAGGTGCTTCTCTTACTCTCTGTCTGGCTGCGGTCAGGAGCTTCCTGCGGTAATCGCTTCAGGTAGTCTTTCAGCAGAAGCTCATAGCGAGGAACTCTCTGCACAGGCTCCAGCATGTGGTGCTGCAGTGTGAGACTTCCACAAATCTCCTGCCTCTGGAGTTAAAATGCAACAATACCATTCACTCATAAAATATAAAACAGTTTCTTCTTAAACTGAAGAAACAATTTAAAGAAAGCTAACAATCTTTTAGCTTTTAGCTCTATGTTAAAGGCTAAGAGCACAAATATAAATCCTTTTATGAAACTGCTGCTTTATAAAGGGCATGTGGCTGATAAGTCTAAAAATGTAGATTGCAGTCTTTTACAGCAAAAAACACCTGGATTTCTTGTATAACAGCACTAAACTGTGCTGAACGCTCGGTCCACTGCTTGAGAAGCTCCATGGCCTTGTCAAAGTTCTTCACATACTCTGCATACATCCTGAGGAAGGGTGCATGCTGCTGTAAGATATCTCCTATCCAAGGACTTCTCTCCCTGAATCCAGATAAGAACATACAGTAAAAAGTAAATAACATTTTTATGTAATCACTGAAATTCTACAATTAATTACATTTCAGATGTCTACAGTTAAATTATGTCTGGTTGTGAAATAAATAAGAGATGCTTTTTTAGTACTTCCAATTAAAGAAGTGTTACCTTATTTAAGATTTATGATATTTGAAACGAAGATTTAACTCATTTGTCAATTTAAATTATAGTAGATATATTGAATGTGATTAGAACTGTATATATGACCAGGTAAATGTTTTTTTTATTCATCTCTATATATATGTGCTTGTTATTACCACTGGCTCATTCGGGTCTCCAGGTCAGGCAGAAGAAACTGGCTGTGGAAGGCGTAGATGCAGGCCACATTACAGAAGATGCCCTTCACTACCTCCACAGGAAATGTACCTTTTGCTGCCTCCTGTGTCAGCTTTGCACAGAATACCTTCATACACATTAAAACACATACAGCATTTTAATGATTAAAATTATACTATATAACTGGAGAATAAGCATCAATCATCAATTTAAGCTTAGGGAGCCAGAGTCAATCTGAGTGTTTCATTCTTATTCACCTGATCAAGCAAATAGAGACGAGCAACGTAGGCTCTCTCTGTAAGCAGGAGCTCATTGGCTATCTTATACAGCTTCTGCTCATTGGTCTCTTCCTGTAGAGAAGAGAAAACGGAGAGACAGATTAACATTTCCCTTTCTTATGAAAGTTCATACTAAAAGTTCAGCCCCCAAAACTGTGGAACAGCTTTAACAAACCCGAAAACACCAGTGTGGAAAATGAAAATAAAAAAAACATTTTTAAAATGTTTTTGTCTGTTCAGCTTTGGTGTTGTTTTGTTCCATTTTTTCTCCCTAATGTGTCTTAAGCTCTGCATCCTTATTGACTCATCATTCCAAAATACTTCACAGATTTTATTGAGGTCAGATCAGGACAGCAGGCAGGTCAATACAATTATCATTTTATTGCATAACAATCTCTATGTAATGCGTGCAGCATGCACAAAACCTGGACTTTGCACTGCTGCTGACAATTGTCTGGATGGTTCTTCTCCTCTTTGTTCCAGACCACGTGGCATCTATTAGATCTGTAATATTTATTTATTTGATCACAAAACATGTTTTCGGTATAACATGATTATGATTATGAACTCCATATTGTTGTGTTTGAGGAAGGTTTGATAAAGTAACTCTCTAACAGCTCCTGCTGAATGGAAAAATAAGATCATTCAGTAGAAAAATAACACTAATCTCACAATCACACTGTATAGAGTGGTTCCTACACAATTTTTTTATTTTAACCAATACTCATTTGTCACCACCGTATCTAGAGCAGTTCTTATCCTTCATCACTTTTTAAAAGTTTTTGTAGTTTGTTTTTTTTCCTGAAGACTACTTATTATATCTGTATTATCTCCCATTTAAATCAGGCATATTAAAAAGCAAGCAGTTCTTTTTCTTACTAAGCCTTTAAGATAATGTATATGAAAATAATGACTATCATGTTTAATGGTAAATGAATATATTAAGAACCCAATTTTTTTAGTTCTGTGTACTTTTTCTCCAGTACATCTGAATCCTAAACAACTATTGTTAAGGAATAATAATACTGCAGTGTTGCTACATATAAGTTAATGCTACTGCTGATATCACATTTTGGTTTGTCTTATATCTTCAAGGATGATCAGAAAAGTATTACAAAAAGTGAAAAACACTTTCAGTGTGGTGATGTAGAGAACTGTAGCCTGAGTCAAGCTGAAGTCAAACTGTATGAAAAACAAGTGAAGACTGAATTGTGCTTCGATGAGAAGAAGAAGAACAGATAACTGCACTTTAAGACACATCACTTCCCTGCTGGTTGCATCTAAGCTGGAGTTTCATTGGTCACCCCTGAGAAATCAGTGTCCTGTGGTGAAGTGTCCTGTAGTGAAGTGTCCTGTGGTGAAGTGTCCTGTGGTGAAGTGTCCTGTGCTGAAGCGTCCTGTGCTGAAGTGTCCTGTGCTGAAGCGTCCTGTGCTGAAGCTTCCTGTGGTGAAGTTTCCTGTGGTGAAGTGACCTATGCTGAAGTGTCCTGTGCTGAAGCTTCCTGTGCTGAAGTGTCCTGTGGTGAAGTGTCCTGTGGTGAAGTGACCTGTGGTGAAGTGACCTGTGGTGAAGTGTCCTGTAGTGAAGTGTCCTGTGCTGAAGCGTCCTGTGCTGAAGCGCCCTGTGGTGAAGTGTCCTGGGCCACGTGGGTGTGGTGCAGCAGTCTAATGATGTTTATTAGGTGTGGAATGATATCAGTTTATATGTGCCAATATTAAAATTTTGATGTGTAAATGATCTCATAAGAAAAACAGTGAAATCAGGAGAAGAGGAAACAAACCAATCAGATTGTCACGAATGGATGACCCAGGCAGGGAGAGGAGGAGACGGACGCAAGTGCAGGTAAGATGAAATAAATAATTTATTAAATAAATAACAAATAAACAAAGAAACAAGGAACGAGTAACATGAAACAAAGAAACACAAATAACCAATAACCAAAACAAACGAGGGAAACTAGAGAACATAAACAAACTAGAGATAACGATAATAATAAACAAACAGGGAATATATACAAGGAGCTAGGGAACTAGAAAAGAAAACCAAATGATTAAGAACACAGAGCAAACCAGAACTAAGGCGCGAAGAACAGAGGCTATGAAACAGAGAATACTAGAAAGACAAAACAACAGGGGTTAGTGCAAAGACCGACGAAGGACAAGTGACAGAGGAGATCTATTTAACCAAACAGGAGACACACTAGAATAGGAAACACCTGGGGAAGGGGCGGAGCTACAAATGAGAAACACGTGGTGGAAAACTACTGACAAGAGACACAGAGGAGCACAGGTCACGTGGGAATAACACACAGAGACATGAGACAAGACCAGGACGTGACACAGATAAGATAAATTAATCCTTTATTAATCATTAATAAGTTATGTTAAATCTTATCTTATCTTAATATATCAAGATCTGAATATATTAATTCGTCACAGGATTTTATTGATGACTTACATTATCGTCATGTAAAACCAGCTCTACTTTTATTGTTATTACTTTCTTTCATTTTTATTGTGCTTAAATGTATCAATGTTACAAATATATTTGATTAAGTTATCAAGCTTAAGGTTTAGATTTTTGTTTCATCAATATTTTAATTTGTTATGGTAACTTGTTAATTTATGTTAAATCAGGGTGTGCAGACTTTAGCAGGTGAGTTAAAATATGCAATGGAAAAAGAGCCACGCACACAGCAGAGGCGGAGAGCATGAGCTGTTTTAGTCTCTGATGTTCTTATATGATGCTGAATTCACCAGTTTACCTTCTGTTTAAGTAGGAAATATTGATTTTCATTAATTACTAAAATGAACACTTTATTTACAGCACTAATAAAATACAACATATAATAAACATATTGTGCAAAACATAAACTCACTCTGGGGCTGCTGTCCTCCATGGTGTTGTTCCCTTCTCTCCTCAAGCCTGCATGGTCTCACTCTCTCTATCTGTCTCTCTTTCTCTGCCTGTCTCTCTGTGTCTCTCGCTCTGTTTCTCTCTCTCTCTGCCTGTCTATCTGTTTCTCTCTCTCTCTGTCTGTCTCTCTGGCTGGTGATCAGGTGTGGGTCTGAGTGGAGAAGTTTTGTGTTGACAGAAACTGGAGCAACAGAGAGAGGAAGTGAAAGTGCAGCAGAGGAGGAGACACAGTGTCACTGACACACACACACACACACACACACACACTCATACACACAGTCACTGACACACACACACACAGTCACTGACACACACACACACACACACACTCACTGACACACACACACTCATACACACAGTCACTGACACACACAAACACACAGTCACTGACGCACACACACACACACACACACACTCATACACACAGTCACTGACACACACAAACACACAGTCACTGACACACACACACACACTCACTGACACACACACACACACACACACACTCATACACACAGTCACTGACACACACAAACACACACACACACACACACACATACACACACTCACTGACACACACACACACACACACACACAGTCACTGACACACACACACACACACAGTCACTGACACACACACACACACACACACACACACACTCATACACACAGTCACTGACACACACAAACACACAGTCACTGACACACACACACACACACACACACACTCATACACACAGTCACTGACACACACAAACACACAGTCACTGACACACACACACACACTCACACACACTCATACACACAGTCACTGACACACACCCACTGACACAAAGTGACATTACAGAAACAGCATCATAATTGTTTTTTCTTAAAAATAAAAAAATACTTGAGTTTCAAATGTGTGCAACATGTTGTCTACAAGTAATTGGGTGATATTTATTATATATAACTATAGTGTAGACATTCAGTAAAAAACAGTAGGGACATGAAAGTGTTGCCAAACTCTGCAAAAATATCATTAGAAACATCGTTAGCCTTTGATCCATATGCAAATTAAAAAACACAAATACAAAAATAATCCTTACTGTTATTTGAACACCATCAAACATTCTTACTCCTCTCCCTCTCTCTTATCATGGAACAACTATTCCTTTATACTGGTGTCCAATAATGAAGAACAAATACATCGTCACATTGCTTAAGTAGAAATATTGGTTACCTATACTTTACATGAGTAATTATTATTATCACTGGCAGAATCTGGTTAAATCTAATGCTAAGATCCAGAACCAGCGGTGGTTGGCTTAACATAGCCTCTTATTTATTATTAATAATCTATAAATTCAAAATTATGTATTAGTTATAATAGCTTCACAGCTGCTCTTGTTGCAGAAGCAGTAGTTTATACTGTATTTAAAGTTTGGAACATGCAGTAGTCGTAAATAAGTAGTTAAGATAAGATAAGAAAGATGCAGAATTGTGAGAGTGGGGAATCTTGTTTGTAAATAAATTGTAAGCATTTTTAAACATGTTAATTGAATGTATTTTGTGTGATAGCAACATGAACTGTATGAACAGTATAGTTCTTAACAGAGTGTATTTAAGTGTATTTAGAGTTTTGAAAATGTGAATACAGATTGGAGAAATGTATGTTAGCGACTGTAAAAAACTGTAAAGACCAAAAAACCCTCCCAGTCTTTTAGTGTCTCTCATACAGACTCACACCCAAAACCCCGCCCACCCAAAACCACGCCCACATGCCTTCATCTACCACATTTTCTACCACAGTCTTCTCTTCACTTTTCTTCTTTGTAGGTGGTCTACAGAGAAAGGGGAGGGGCCAGACATTTTCAACATCCATTTCTTAGCCTAAATGTCCACGACCACAGCAGCTATAAACTGTTTATTTATTACCTAAACAAATCTGTATATTCTTTACACAAAACATGTTTGTAGCTCATTGTAAAAAAACAAATCTTTACAAAAATATATATATATATATTCCCAAATTATCACACAGAAAATGTTCATAATTTTCTGCCACTAAAAATAATACTTTTAGAGCTTCAGTTTAAATAACATTGATAAAGTACACATTTTGTTAGAGTTACTCTGTCAAAGCTTTATTCTTTGGCTTATAATTTTGAATGAGGATTGATATTTTGTGTTATAATCTGTCATGTGGCTTTTTGGACTGTTCCAAAAGTGTGACCAACAGGTTACTAACCCAACTGCAACCTACACATTTTACTGAAAAGGGTTATAAATAAAAAATACTCTTTATATTTGGGGGTTCTCAGGATAATCTTACGCTGCTCCTTTACAGATATTCATTTTACTAAAACAAACCAAAAACTCAGCGTTCTGTTTGCTTTCTTCCTGTTTGAGGAACAGTATATAAGTGTAGTTAGGGTTAGCATGTGATCAGTACACTTCCACAATCAGACATCTCACTTCTCACTCCTAAAGCTTCCCTCTCTGTTCGCCTCTGTGGACGACTTCCCTATTTTAAAAGCTCCTGAATAAATCTACATCCTCTCAAGATCATGAGATCTAATAGTGAAACCAAGGCTGTGTGAAGTTTCACTGATCACTACTGAAAACTAAACTAATGCACAGTTTCCTCCTGTTTCTCCAGACTATCGAGCTATTTTAATTTATTGAGCTAACAGACTAAATGATCTTTAAAAAGTGACTGAGTTTTTCACTCACTAATGCCATAAACACACAACACACCTTTTAGAGATGTCAGGTCTGTACACTTTACACTACTCTGCTTCCCTGTACTGCTGTGGTACAGGACTGATCATGATACAGGAGAATGCTTATAATGCTTAACTAATAAATGTTGTTTTAGCCGTAGAAATTTTACAGTTTTTTGGGGGTCCAATTAATGTGCACAATAAGACTGACTGAAACCCCACAAATCATGTTCAATATACCGTTTATCATTTTACTGAATACAAACTCTATATATATTCTTTTTTAAATTTCACAGCAAGAGGAACGGAAAAAGACCTTCAGAGGTTATTTAGAACCACAGCGAACCTACAAACAGTGTGAAGAAAGAAAGACTGTTAGGTTTATATAAGTATCATCCTAAATTGCCCTATAATTACATTAATAATAATGACAAAATACAAAAAAAAGAATGAGTGTATGCACTTGTTTGTTTTGAAACTTTTTATTGTTTTTAACAGAAAGCCCTTACAGTGGCTTTTTGACAGTTTGGAGGTGGAAGTGGTACTGGTTGGTATCTGCTGTGAATGAATGGAGAGTTCTCCTCAGTTAAGGACAGTGAAACATTGTGCAGATAACCAGTATTATTTGCGCTTTGTCCAAAACAGACCAATATTTGTACTTTTCAAACTTCTTGGGATGTGCCGTGTGACTCTGAGATATCTGAACAACAGACTGAGAGAGAGAATAAAGTCAATTCTGGTATCATAAATCAGTGAAAGACAAAAAGGCTGAGGTTGATTTGCTTCAGTCATTTGTTAAATGAGGTTAAAGAGGAACTTATATAATAATACATTCTTTTTATGTAGATTTCAATGCACGGACGTTTCTGCAGTAAGATGTGGACAGTGTCGTTGGCAGTTTGGCGTATGGCTGTGATCAGTTATAGGCAAGGTTCTGAGTAGGTCCAGTATTAAGACTTCACTGCATTATCCAAAGACTGTATTTTTGTGTAAACAGACATTTTACACAGAAGTCAGTCGGTTTTTTGGACAGTATGTTACACATCCAGCATGTATTGGTAAAGCAGTGTTAGTGTTAGTAAGGTAGAATGGTTCATCTGCAGCACTGTTTCACAGGTTGAGATTAACAGTCATACTTTCTGTCAGTGCTGGAATGCTATGTTGTGCTTAAAGGCTGAAGTGAAATAAGACTTATTAACACTGTGGGGAAACACATGCTGAAAAGACACAGTGGCATGCATACGTTTGGCCACCCGTTCAAATTAAAGTTAATGTGAATTGTTAAGTGTGTAAAAGATCTGAATTCCAAAAGAAAAGTTAACAGACCAATTGCTGATGGCAAACAGTGTTTAGGAGTGTAAAAATGTATCTGGCAGATCTTCCTTAAGATCCTCAGTGCTTAAATGTGGTTAAAGATTTTGATTTGCTAATTTAACGAATTAATTTTACGATCTTAAGAAAAGTCTACCTGAACATGTTTTAATATTCTTCTATCTTCTGCAACTTTGGCATCAAATATAATCAGAGATCTCAGCAGCTGAACAGAGGAGCCCATGGCTGCTGATTGCTAAGATAATTGTGATCTAGCTACATTCTCAATTCTACTGGGGTTTCCAGACTTTTGCATGGTGCTCCTTTCTTTATAAATTCAAATTGTTCAAACCACAAATAATACACAAAATGTTATGGATCAGTTTAATCTCTACTCACTTAATTTATTTTACTTGGATGGCCAAAACTTTGCAGGTCATTGTAGCTGATTGGAGACGCTATAGAACAAAGTGTGCAAATCATCAATGTTAGAATAACATCATCAAGAATAAAAACTTTATCATGCAAATACATTATGATACTGAGTGATGTGTGACAAACGTGTTTCAGAGAGGTAGTTCACCATCTTGAAGAGCGAAATTTGAGAGCTTTGCTCAGCTAAAGGAGATGAACAGTTATTGTTCGGAAACAAGTCGTTCCATTTTTTTCACTGAAGGCAATTAGAATTGTGACTCCAATCTGGATTCATAGTCAAGTTCAGAAGTATTTGGACAGTGACCTCATTTACATACATTTGCTTGTGTACATCCCCTAAACTAAACTAAACTAAACTAAACTAAACTAAACTAAACTAAACTAAACTAAACTAAACTAAACTAAACTAAAATAAAATAAAATAAAATAAAATAAAATAAAATAAAATGAAATAAACTAAACTAAACTAAACTAAACTAAACTAAAATAAAATGAAATAAACTAAACTAAACTAAACTAAACTAAACTAAACTAAAATAAAATGAAATAAAATACTGCATTAACTGTGTAGGAATTAAAAAATTATCTCACAAACTTCACAAAGCGCTAAAGTATTTGGACACAGTTAAATGATTATCAACAGAACACTTTTACTGCAGTCAGAAACTCTGACATTAAATATTTACTGTTCTTCCTGAAGGTGCTTTTCCAGACTTTACTGCAGATTTCTCTGTTTGTGTTTTTTCTCTTCAGTAAACAGGAATTGGGATTTTAAAAGGTAAAAGTTTAGACTGTTTTTTTGGTTTATGTTTGCAGTTTATTTGCATGGACTAAATATTCTGCACTTTATTGTGATAGGTTCATTACATCAGTTCTATGTTACATTATTTATTTAGATATATTATTATTATTTTATACAAAATCACAATTTAGGTAGGTTACTGTTGTTTACAAAACAAATGTTCAGTTATTTTTTAATAATATGAATATAATTAGAAATAGATACACATTCTCATTCCACAAAACTGTTTATAATAATTTAACAGATGATGTGAAATGAATCGGATTGTGCAACCATTCTTTCTTCTCCACACCTTTATTATTCTGTTACACGCTAATCTTAGTCTCAAATCTAACCTCAAGTTAAAACCTTGTATTTACATTGTCATGCAATCATATTTATATTAAATTAATGCATATATAGACTATACTGTACAACATAACCTCTCAGAGTTCTCAGTGTTCTTGACTTCTTTACTAGATGCTGAGCAGTGATTTATTTTTCTTTTTTTATTATTTTAATATTTCTATTAATGGTGTTTAATTCTGGTGTTCCTGAGATCGTCAGTGTGAAACATACAGCTTTGTTTTATTCATTTTGTTGTAATAATGACCTTCTTTATTTGCATAATAGTTATTTTTATTTGTACCACATATTTAGAGTCGCAAAGAAAATACAAACTTGACACAGTGATGTGTGTGTGTGTGTGTGTGTGTGGGTGTGTGTGTGTAACAGACCCTTTAAAATCTGTGTAATGTTTCTTACAGAACTCTGTTCTTCACTTTAACTCTTTAATGAAGTTTATAAATAACACACTGATTATCCTGAGATCATCACTGATTATCCTGAGATCATCACTGATTATCCTGAGATCATCACTGATTATCCTGAGATCATCACTGATTATCCTGAGATCATCACTACAGGACAGTGTGTGAATCTGTCTTCATTTATCTGATTTTATTTATTTACTGAATGTAGGAGAGATTTAGGATTAGAGCTGGAGATAAAACTAAACTAACTCCTGTTAAAAGAGGATTTTAGCTTCTACAGCTCTGTTCCAACATTTTAACCATTTTAACACTTTAATTAATGTTTAATAAATTGACCTGATTATTTTTTATTTTATATCAATATTCATAACTAGGTCTGATCCTTTTGTGTTAATTTGGTCAAATAATGAACAAACCTGAACATAAAACGACTAATCAGTCAATTTTAAATGATGTGTGAGCGAGTGAAAACTGACAGGCTATGTAAAAATTTGCTGTACTGTAGCAATTACTACATCATTTTTGACAAACCACTTCAATAAATCTAAAAGTGCACACACTTTCATTATTTAGCTTTAGTTTAGTTGAGGTTTTGTACAGAAGCAAAACTCCACAACAAATTAGTCACTGTCCAAATCCAGTACCAGTCTGGACACACCCCTTCTTATTTAACGCTTTTTTCTTCATTCTTATCTACCTAACTGCATATACGTTCCTTCATTAGTTATTAGTCATTAAAATTATTATGCAGTGTAGTTAATTATAAATATGAAGAACTAATATTAATAAGAATGGGTGTGAACTCTTTTGGTACTGTCTGTATGGAGCTGGTTGTAGGTTCTGTTGTTTGGGTTGGGTTAAGGGTGGAGGTGGGCTGGAGCTCTTAGGTTGGATCCAGTAAAGTCGGGGAACTGAAGCGTCTCAATGCTGCTGCAGTTCTGACTCCAAAATACACCTGAAAACTGAGAGCAGACAAACCAACAACCGTTACACTCTGTTTAATAAAAACCCTTTAAGTGAGGATTAGTTTCACTGATATGATGATTAAATTTTACATTTCTGAGGCCAATTGTATCAACTTCCTGATTAATTAGCATATAATAGTTCAACAGAACTACAAAGCTTCACTTCGGGTTATAGAAAACAAAATGGAACGTTTGTGAAAACAGAAACGATGCAGACCCCCCGCCTACACTGTAAACAGAGGTACAAATATTTAGCTACAATAAGTTAAACCCAATATTGACACAGATGTGCAAATGCACACAGCTTGTCTCGTCCCTGTAGAAAACATACTGAACCTCTAAACCTAATGCCAGGTGCGGGCTAGAGGGGTTTAAACCCCAGTATTGAGCAGTGGAACTGTACTGGAGCTTTATACAATACTGTAGGATGAGTTGAGAATTTGCAGAATGATGGAGGATGATGATTATCTAACATCCTGCCCTCACTAAAACAAACGAAATCCAATCTTCAAAGCAAAGCTCCAAAATCTAGCAGGTTAAACTCTTTTACCTTCATTTTAAAAGAAAGGTGTGAGATGTTATCAGACTTGCTGAAATGACTTTCAGTAACTGAAAGAAGTATGAAACTGATTGTAGGTGTGAATACCTGAGGTACGGAGCTGAACTTCAGCTGTAAGGAGGTTGGCGGCACTGGGGCAGGAGGCTGCTGACAATCTGAAAAAGACTGATGCATTAGATTTCCCACAGCCAGCGGCAGCGTGAGGCTTACTGATGGATTTTAAAACAGGATAAATGCAGGGAGCTCTGCTCTCAGGGTGTTTCAGACCCTAGAGGGCGCTCTAAACCTATTCTGAAATCAATGGGGACATTCGAGCAAAATCTCAGTTCATGATTTTTTATAAATATTTGATCATTTTCATGTTTAAAGAAGTTCTCATTATAAAGTTAAACTTAAAATTTTAGAGAGTTTAACAGTAATTTATTAATAACGTAGGGTGAACAGGAAGTCTCCATAAATCAGCTCTGAATTTTTACCAAGTCCCGGAAAAAAGTCATCAAAACAAAGTTTTCTGTGATTTCATGTAGGATAAGAATCATATTCTGTACTTTTTTATCATGAATTAGAAAACAGACGTCTTTACAGCAGATCATTTGTGTTATTTATATTATATCTGAAGAATATACAACAACTGTACATTGACTCTGGTTATACTGTATGCTGTGTAGAATCGTACACATGCTGACATTCAGTAAATAACAGAACCCAGTTACAATCAGTGAGAGCAGATAACAGTCTGCCTGAAAAACAATAAATACAATCCTCTGACATTGTGTTGTATTTTCAGAAATGATGAGACACATAGGGCCTAATACACAACTAAAATACACAACTAAAATACACAACTAAAATATACAACTAAAATACACAACTAAAATATACAACTAAAGGGTAAAAACATATATATGTGAGACTTGTGCTGATCTCCACGACACTACAGGGATCCACTGAAGCATTTGACAGGTTTAAGGTTCTCTACAGGATCTGGTTTGGACTGGAGTTTAAATGGAGATGGACCGGGCTGAGCGTAGGGGGGGGGGGGGGGGGGTTGATGGTGGGATGGGTTTGAGTGTTTTAGGCCTCAGAGGAAAAGGTGCCACAGAGAGAAGATCCGAGAGGTTTCTGTTTTATTTGTGATCAGAACCACCTAAACACACAAAACCCTCCAACGAATCCTGAACAAATACGCCGAGACCACCTTCCTCCAGGACCACCTCATACAGGAACCACCGCACAGACCACAGGACCTCAGTCCTGGTCCCGCTACCCTCCTGTTCTGAACATTTTAGAGGATTCCCTGCTTTAACACACTCCTATGTCCTGTAAGGGCTTATTAATGAGCTGATTGGTTGGATCAGGTGTGTTAAAGCAGATAAATCACTACATGTGGAGAGAAAGAGACATTTTAACAGAAACACTCTTCTTACATTAGTGCAATAAGAACCAAGGCCATGTTTATCTAAGGTCAGGGTGGTTTTTGCCATGAATATTATTACAGCTACTTTCTTCAGAAATAAATTAAACAGATTCAGTACTGCGTGTAGAAACAGGGCTTTAAATTTGTTTGAATAAAATAAAAGAAAGAAAGAAAAAAAATCTAAATATAAAATTCTTAACTGTTCCTTAACAAAAACATTTTGTTTAAACTCTTGAGGTTCACATTACATCAAGAGATAAAGCATTATCCTAAATTTTGTACTTGCCTGTATTTTTATAGTGATATATAGTAAAATCACCATGCACAAAAAACAAACATCCAGCTCACATTTCTGTGATTTTTATGTAGGTCTTATAACATAGTACAACAATGTATTTATTTTGATCATATATTTCAGTCCATAAACTACATAGTACATTCACCAGTGTTATTTCAACACTATTAGGAACATCTTTTCCAAATATTGTTACATTTTACTAGACTGACAAACAGCCTATGTAAAAAGTATAAATCTAACTAAATGACTTTAAATTTGTAAAGAGCGTGCAGTAAAAATGCAGTAAAAGAGCAAGAAAACATATTGCTGGTTCACTCTAAAGAAATCAGTCCTTCATTTATTCTGTGTCTGAATTCTTGTCTATAATATGAATAAATGCTATCAGAGATCAGCTAAATGAATCCTGGTGTGAAAGTGAGGATCAGCAGTTGGGGTCAGTGTGAATGAACTGTGCAACATCTGGATATTAACCGGAGTAAGAGCTGAAGAAGAGCTGAAGTAGTGTGTGTGTGTGTGTGGGGGGGGGAGAGAGTTCCTGTCAAATGCTTCAGTCTCTGCTTTCAGACTGGAGAACGCGTTTTGTGGATTGCATAATCACAAGATTCCTAATATGAACAGAGTTAAAGCAGTGTCTTTGGTGCAACAGATATTTACAGTTGGGTTTTATAGATGGATGCTAATAGATCTTTTACTGGGCACTGTCTGGTTAAATGGGATCTGAGAGAGATACAGGGTGAAATGACAGCTTGAACAGGATGACTGTTTTGAAACTGTTGTACTTGGCTGGGCTTTTTGGCTCTTGCGTTAAGAGAACTTTTCTAAATGTACACAAATAAAAACAGGTGAAATCAACATAAACATTAAGAAAAGACAAAAATCAGGTACTTAAACACTGAATATAAGATCACAAGCAGAGTTAAACAGTGTAAAACCCGCTTAGTGCAATTAGTGTTCGCAGATGTTTAAATGTAATTATATATTTACTGATGAAGCTTAACTAAAAGCTCTGCTGTGAAGAGGAACACCTTTGATTTTACAACATTTCTGCATAGTTAAATGGTTAATATGTAATCAAAGATGTAAAATGTGGCATACTAAGACTTTCGCAGTGCTGGTGATAGAAACCTAAACAAACTCTAAAAGATTTACAGTAAATATGCTGATGCCTGATGCATTTTCTGGGATACATTCTGGCCTCATTTTTCTTGTTTTAATTCTTGACATTCATCCAAAACTGGACCTAATCTATTTTTTTATTACAATTGTATCAGTATTTTATGTTTAATAACATTTCTAATAAAAATGTAACTAGTATGATTATTGTTTTTTGAATAACAAATAAAAAAACTTTGTGTTTTAGGTAATTTCCACATCTATCACAGATGAAAACACTTGCATGATAAAACCTCATGAAAGCAGTCAACAAAACACCACAGAGAATAAAGAAAACACAGAGGATCCCTAATTGAATAATTTTTTGTGTACTATAGGTCACATAATTACAGATTATATAGAGGCCAAAATGCAGACCACAAACATAAAAAACATCCAGGGGCCTTAGATTTCTATCAGCACCACTGTAGAGAAATCAGTCTCTATAATACAACAACTAACATCAAACTCTGAACCACTGTTTACACCATAACCACTAAATTATGCAAAATGTAAAAATCGGTCAAAATTCCCTTTAAAAGATATGATAGTAAAAAAACTGGCTTATTCCACTATTACAGGACCACTAACACAGAATGCTATTCCCTGAGATTTATAGAGTAGACAAACATTGCATTGTTTCACAAAGCTTACATTCATTCAACAGTCTTGGTTTCCTTCATTATAAAGCTGTTGATACTGTTGCTGTGCTTAAGATGAGCTACAGCGCCCCCTCTGTCCGACTGCTACAACTGCATTCATCACTTCACCTCTAACACATGATCAGCTTGGTCCTCAGTACAGGAGCACTAGTCCTCAAAAAAGCTAATACTGCAAACGTGTTGGTGTGGTGCTCACTATGAATAAATCAGATTTCAACAAATTGCAACTCAACAAAAAAGCTGAAATGTTTCTGCACTTAAATTTACGAGCAGCAGAAGATATGTCAGTACAACAGTACACAGGAATGACCCAATGAAACCAAACTCAGTCCAGATTTTCTTCTGTTTTGTCACAGACAGAAGAAAAGGTACAGATATCACTAGTTAATAAGAAAACCTTGTTGATTACTCACAAAATTCTTGCAAAAACAAGCATCGCAATAAAAAGTCACACGGCTGTTACACAGTGAAGAATTCTGCAGTGCATATTTAGGGTGTAGCTCAGTAACTGACCAGTCATCCCTTTTAAACCCCTTGATGTAAATTGTGTTTTAGTTATAATACAAACGGACCCTAAGGCAATACAGAGTGCCTAAAACCAATTCAGCTCACTGAAGGTACTCCTAACAGTAACGTCTCATTCGACTGGTTTGTGGGCTGTGAGTTCCACATGCACCTCCTGCGTTCACCTCGGGATGAACGAAGTGAGAGGTCAGAAAACACAGTCCTGAGAGCTGAAGAGCAGTATGTTGGAGGAAGGCAGCCACTTGTGCTCCACAAAAAATCCCTGAGCCGAAAACACGTCAAGTGCACCAGGAGCTACGACAGAACGCAGAACACCAGTCTGTCCTCCTCTCTGCGTCACCCTCTCTGCTGGGCCTTTCAGTAGCGGGGGTGCTGGGAGCTGTAGTTTCTGGAGTACATGGAGCTGTAGGAAGTGGAGGGGGAAGTGTATCTGGTGGAGTGGGTGGAGCGAGTCAGGACGCTGGGGAGCGGCCGAGTTCTGGGCGAGCTCCAGGAGGAGCGGTAAGTGCCCACGATGGGCGAGCGGTAAGGCGAGGAAGGGGCGGAGCCTGGGGAGCAGTGCGAATCGCTTACGTAGCGACGGGCCAAGCTGGTGGTGCGGGACGGCTGAGTGTAGTCCACACTGTAGTGCGGTTCAACCGCGAACGTCCGCATCCCCACCGTCCAGTGACTGTGGCCTGAGCGGAAGGGCACGGAGGGGGGGGTCCAGGAGGAGGTGGAAAAGGACGCAGCGGGGGAGGAGGGGGGCTCCAGCGAAGGGGGGCTGCCTGGGTTGGAGGGGAGCGAGGGGGTGAAAAGGGCTTGAATTTGAGCTTTAGGGGACGTGATGGCGGAAGCTGCTGCCAGCATCTCGGGAACCGTGGACGTGGTGTCGGGGAGGGATGAAGTTTCTGATCCACTTACTTTAGGAGTGACGGTCCTCAGCTTGGTGGTCCTGCTGGCGCGAGGGCGGTGCGACTGCTCGTGGTCGAACTCCAGGTCCTCCAGGCGTTGGGTGAGGGCCAGTTTCTGCTGGATGGCCATGCGGAGCAGAGAATTCAGAGTCTTCTTCTCGTCCTCGGCTGCCGCCAGCTGTCTCTGCATCTCGTCCAGCTGAGTTACGTACTCGTCACACCTGCAGAGAAACGACGACAGTTGGAAAACATAACAATTATATTTTAATATTATATATTAGGATCCGATATCGCTCCAAATTTGAACAAAATTAGCTGGATAAGGAAACAGATAATTGGTCCATCCATGGATCTGATCCAGCTTAGACAGTGAGCATCATGGCTAAACAACTCCAACCCTGATGAGACTGTCTGTTAGCATTGTGTCTTTAACCACTGCGGCAGAGCAGCTAACCCTTATTCCTGTCTTTATACTACAGAGTAACCTACTAACACAATATAAATATCATAACAAACTGCAAGACTTATATTATTCATTTGTTTTCAACCTTTAAGTAAATTTTGGCTGATAAATTATTAGCAAAAACAAGTGGAAGTGGTGTGAGATTTGGTTCCCATCTGAAGAAAGAAAGCATGTGTTGGTTAATCAGTCTAAGATGTGTTAATTGGCACTGATGCTCATTCACACTGTTGATGATATTACCGTGTGGCGAACATGGCTCTAAGAGAGGAGAATGTGGCGGCATCCTCTTTTAAAGCCTTGAGCTCATTACGCAGCTTCATCATCGTCTCCGTCACCATGCTCTTCTCCATCTCGTATTTGCTCTTCAGGTTCGCCAGGGCCACCTCTGCTGTCTGAAACACATCAACAGAAATATTTACATTACCTTTTACTGGACGTGATGTGGGTTACAACTCGCTCTGTCTCTACGTACTATACCTCACCAGTGAATTATTCACTATGCATACAATCGTCCAATCAAATCACAGCACTATAATTTCTCTACTCTACTGCACCTTATCACACATACATATTTGTATTTATTGTATTTGTTATATTTGCTGTACTCTCTCTCTCTGCTGTGCTTATTGTCTACACACCTTGTGTTTTTGCTGCACTGTGTGTATCTAATGTCTGTCTTTGCACTACTGTCCATCTACTACTGCTACCAGAGATCCAGTCTAACAGTGATTCATTGTACCGTACAAGTCAGTAAAATGAAAATAAAGATAAATATGAGTAGATGAGTCTTCAAAGCCCAAAAAATTGGGGTTGGAAAAATAAAGCCCTTTTTCCAAGGAAAAAATACCACACTGATTCTTGTGTAAATTCATAAAACTTAATATTACAGGGCAGCTAAAACTCATCAGGGTCATTCCATCAGAGTAACTGGATGCTGTGAAGCACATGGTAATGGATCTAGTAATTACACAGAGTCCCCTGCAGTCCAGCACTTTTCCCTCAAGTGGGCAAATCCATAAATCACCATTCCCATAAATCATTGCAGGACTGGGAAGGCCACAGAGTATTAATTTAAACACAAAACACTTGACAAGAATAAAGAGAAAAACTTTCAGCCATCAGCAGATGTTGTTTAATACTGGGGGAAAGGGGTGTGGAGTAAATCTGCACAGTAGGTTCACATCTATTGATACTCCAATAACAAAACCAAACAACCATTTGGAAACAAAGAGGAGAGTTTTTATTTCTCTCCTGATCTGATTTCAGACTGCAATAGCAATAAACAGATTATCTACTAATGAACGCACTGACAGGCCTACCTGTTTGTTGGCTTTTAGCACCAGGCGCAGGGTCGCAATCTGCTCCCTCTTGGTGCTCAGCAGAGATTTAAGCTTGAGGATTTCCTCCATGCAGGCCTCCTTATCTTTATCCAGAAGAGGCGCCAACTCCCGAGCGGCCGCCCTCTGACGAGAAAGCTGCAGCGAGCGGTCGACTGCCTTCTGCAGGTGTTTGATCTGGTCCCGGATGATGGCGTTCAGGTGGTGGATACTGATGGGCTCCCGCCGGGTGTCGCAGCCGGTTGATGACTCAGGCGCTGGAGATGAGGAAGAGGATGATGAAGAGGCACTGATGGCAGGCGAGCCCAGTGGCGTGCGGACCGGGCTGTCCTCCGCATTGAGGGGCTCTTTGGAAGGCGACTCCGAGGGGCTTCGAGAGTCACTAGGTGTGGAGCTGGAAGTGGCGGCATTGATGGCAGCAAGGCGTCGTGCGAGTCGCGGCGTCAGCAGGACCCGGTGCTCATCCTGCCCCTTCAGGCTGGTGGGGGTAGCGCGCGGCGGGGTGCGGCCCTGCCGGTAATAGTCCAGCATGACGCGGTTGGGCGTCTCGTTGTTGCACAGGCAGACGTGGTGGTACAGCTGGGCCAGCTCCTCACTGAAGGTGGCGAGCTCCTCCTGGGCGGAGGTCAGGGCGTTGTGGTTCTCCAGAGCTGCCGCATTCGTTGCTTGCAGCTCCCGCTCCAGACCCACTGCTTTATCTCTTGCTTCTCTAGAGTTGCGCTCCAGACGAGACACCTTAGCCTCCAGAACCTGCAGCTGGACCTGCGCTCGCTCCTCCACCTGCGTCGCCCCCTCAATGCACTCCTTATGCCGATCCTGCAGATCCTTCAGTTCACCTTTCAGTCCCACCACCTCCGTCACCGCCAGCCTGTACTTACACTGCAGTAACTCCACTCCCAGACCGTCCAGGCTGTCCGACGCCCACAGGGGGCTCTTTATCTCCAACTCCTCGTCCTCCTCGTCCTTCCCTTCGGCCTCTGAGGTGCTGCCTCGCTTCTGAAGGACGTGAAAGCGTTCTCTTAGGCGCCGTGTTTTCTCATGCTGTTCCACCAGAGCGCTCTGCGTATGCCGCAGCTGCGCCTGACACTCCTGCATGCTGTTCAGAGCGAAGGCCTTCTCTTGCTCCACCTGTAAAACAGAAAATGCAGCACATCTTGGCAAAGCTTTTAAAAGTCATTTATTGATTGTTCATAGATAAATTCAACGTAAATTACATTACATTAAAAATACATTAAATATTAAAATTATTTTTTTACATACATTTATTTAAAATTTTACCCCATTTTCTCACCAATTTGGAAGGTTAATTACTTAATCCTCATTTGTCTGGACTCCTCCCTCCAAAAATTATTAATGCCCTTAACAGGAGGATAAAGTATAGCAGTTGCACCATCTACCAACACCTGAGAGATCATAGACCACTGTGCTCTACTGAATTCCAGCTGCTAATAACAAGCAGATCTCAGATTTGAACTGCCGTTCCTAATAAACCCTTATTACAATATAATTAAATTAATTCCCAACCTTAGTCTACAGAGTTTACTAAAGACTGTTCTCCTAGTTGTTACTGCATGAAACTAATTATGAGAATTATTCATAATCAGGATAAATGTTTAATGTTTATTAATTTATATGTTACTGTCAAAACTTATTTCTCAAAACATAAATCATTAAAAAGAAGGTTTCACAGCCAAGTACTATTCTCTAGTTATGACCAGTTTTGGAGATAATCGTTCTGGTGGCGAAAAAATAAATTAGCATTTGGTACCAACTTACTCAATAAAGACGATCAGCCTTAAGGAGAGATATCAGAAAGTGGTCAAATCAAAAGAACAGTTTTCTAAACAGAAATAACTAACTGGGAGCTTCAGCAGCACTGAAAAGCCCGAAAGACTACAGACAAAGAGAGCAAAAGTGTTTTCTGTGTTAAAGTGTGTTAAAGTGTGTTCACTGGTGCAGTAAAGCATAGACCACATATTACTGTGGTCACAGTTGTGCTATTGGTCTGCCTTGCTCTGGCTATTTAAAGAACATATCATGTGAAAGAGAAAGGCTGGAAACTAGAGAAAGATAATATTGATCTTGTGTCGGGGAGGTTATGAATAATTCTGTGTATTTGCGTATGTCTGCATGTGAGTATGACTGAATTACATGCAGCATTATTCCACTCTAATCATCTCAATACACCCAAATCCAGCGTAACATATTCATTAATCTGCAAAAACCCCAAAACGTTTCTGTACAGACTGTCTGTATTTAAAGTGTAAATAAAACTGACCTGCTGAAGCTGCTGCTTGAGTTTCTGGATCTCGGTGAGGTTGAGCTCACTGAAGAGGTCAGGCGTCACTGAATCACTCTTTCTAGGCCCAGCTGCCCTGAAGTCCCTATTGATTCGGGACAGTGCTACGCTAGCTGCGCCCTGCAGCAGAAGCCCGTTGCATTTACCACCGTCCTCGCTGCCTGGAGAGGTGGCAGCGGTGGGGGTGGCACTACCACTAGGGGGCGCTGAACTGAGGGCTACCAGGTGGGCACTGGCCGAAGCAAAGGCTCCATCGCACACTGTAAGGTGCTGGGCTAGCTCTTTCCGGAGAGTGTTCTTCAGCTCGCGCTCGCTCTTCAGAGCATCCAGCGCCTCCTCCAGCTGACTCTCAGAGATGTCCTTCAGCCGCAGCGCGTCCTCCAGCTGACTGTTCAGCAGAGCCGTCTCCTCCTCCAGAACCTTGATCTCGTGTTTAAGACCTTCATACTCAACCTTTATAAAAGAGAGGAAACAGATGAAACTCCAAACATATTTACTAGCAACAAACTGACCTGCAGACATGATTATATACCTGATTCTGCCTGAGCGTAGAGACCAGTTTCTGCAGGGAGATGTTCTCCTCCTCCAGCTCAGTGTAGTCCTGAAGCAGCCGAGCCTCTCTGAACTTATACTCCCTCACCTCCTCCCTCATCCTGCTCCTCTGGAGCTCCAACATCTCATTACTCTAAAAAAGAGACAGAAAGAGTTTTACAGATTCTGGTACTAAGACTTTAGTTGATAAACAGCTGAAATATGATACTGTGTGCCTTACAGTTCTTCACTAGTCCCTGGAAACTCTCTATTGATGCAGACTAATCATTGATTACTGATTGATTGCTTAGTCATGTGTTTGCACAGTCCTCATGAAGTAATTAAATACTTACCACAAGAATGTTAAACTCGTGGGCCTGACCAAGCTGTTTATGCTAAGAGTGATGTGGGGAGAGAGCGCCATCTACCCACCTAGACAAAGACCAATTGCACTCTCTCAGACTCCGGCTGCTGATGGAAGCAGCGTTATCCGGGATTAGACCCAGCAATTATAGTGGCAGAACCTTCGTCCACTGGAGCACTCAGTGCTTCTTATTGTTACTTACATACAGAATTTCCATGGTATAAACATTAAAATCAGATGTAATTCCATTTCACTGCAACTGGCAGATTCCTTAATTCTTGATTTTTTGTAGTGCTTTGTGGGAGTTATTTGTTGGCTGATGTTACATTAGTTATTATTCTGCGATTGGGCTGCATGTGAGTTAAAAAATGCATAATTATTTTTAATTATTAACAGTCAACAAATCTCTGTTTATTTTCCCTGTTGAATCGCTGTATTGGTGTTGAGTTTTAGGAAGCTGTGGGTGAAGTTGTACCTCTCGGAGCTCCTGCAGGACAGAGCCGAGCCGCTCGTTCTCCGCTTGTGTGCTGGAAGCTTCTGAGCGAGTGTGTTTCAGCTCAGCCTGCTGCTCCAGCAGACGGCCCATATAATACGCCTCCTTAGTAGCAGACTCCTGCAGAAGCACCTCCTCGTTGTTCTCACCATCCTCAGCAACCTTCCTCTGGATGGAGTACGCCTGGCTGAAGGCCTGGAAAAGAGACAGAGAGTCAGACACGAAATTTATCTAAGAAAAACATTTTATGTGGAATTAGTTCAGCACCCCTGAAGATGGAGGATGACTATACTGTACTGCCACTTATAGACACTGATCAGACACCAGCTGTGTATTACCCAGAAAAATATCAGTCACATAAAACCTGTTACATAATAATAATAATAATAATAGTAATAATAATAATAATAATGAGTAAAAAATCATCAAAATATATATATTAAAAAATGAAAGTGCTTATAGCTCTATATTCTTATTAATTAGTAGTAATGCTAATGATTTGCTTATTTGTTAAGGCCAAAAGTTACATGTGGTGCAAGAATTTCTGCACATAATTTTCATCAGCCAGAAGATGTGGAACAAACTCAGGAGACAGCAACCACTATCATGTCCCATAACTTTTGCCATCCTACAGAAGTTACAGAATGTAGTACTGACCTATGGGATACATGCACCTTCATTCATTCATTTTTGCCAGAAAAACGCTTCTGTTGGACGATTCTGGCCAGACACCGCCGGTCACCTTCACACAATGCAGTGCCCACTGAGGGAGACAGTGCCTTTATTCTGGTGACACTATGAAATTAATACCTTCGGAAATGGCAAGTCCAATCCGTCTGGTGCCCACTATCAGGCCTCACTTGAACTTTGTTAATGTGGCCTTGCCATGAGCACGCTGGCCAGTGTTTAGCCTCACTCACAAAATAACACCTCATAACTTATAACAGTGTTTCCAAAGTAAAACTTCATGCTGAACTGAAACACTGCTGTGCTCATTGTGTCTGTCTGTCCCAGAAAATCACATCCACACTCAACGCAGGAGACCCCGCCCACATATCCTGCAGCGTTCTCTTGCTTCCATTGGACGGGGCAATTATTGTTTTTTTGTCCTTGTGGCATGTAGTGTATACATATTAACTCTCACAATCACCTTTTCTGATGATTATAATTTATCCATCAAAATGAAAATCACACTAACCGGTGAAAACTCACACACTGCACTAAACTAATACTGAAGACCATATCACACTCCACCACATCAACTGATTCCAGTGTTCTCAGAGGCAGGTGTGTTCTAAATACTAAATGACTTCATTTATAGTGTGAGTGACTCAGCAGGATGCTACCTGAGTTTTATAGTTGAGTTAATATATTATATATTACTCTTAGTGATGGGACGATACACTTTTTTCAGCTCCGATCCGATACCGATATAAAACTGATATAAGATTGCTGATACCGATACAAATACCGATACTTTTAGTTTATTAATAGTACTATGATTATGATTGCACTTCATATGCAATTAAACAATAGTTTCCTTTCAAATAAAATGTTTGAATTTTTATTAAATATAAAAAAAGTAAAATATTAAATACGTTAAATATTAAATTCAGGGCATTTTTTGCAACGGTTGCGCAGGAGACTTTTATTTTGACAGGTAGCATAGAGGATTAGCTGCAATAGCTAACGGCTAACTGGCGATGCTAACTGTATTTCCGAGCTAAATTAATCACTGTTTTTTGATAACAGATTGATTTCTTAGTGCTGGTTAGGGTTGGTAGGATCTGTGGTTTGATATTAGATGTGGATTATGGCTGTAGTTCACTTAAGATAGTTATTTATTACATTCACAATGCCGGAATGATTTTGCTAGCTAGGCTAACAGACTGCAGATCTTAATGGAGATGGCTAACGGCTAAGTGGCAATGCTAACTGTATTTCCGAAAACTAAATTAATGACTGTTTTTTAATAACAGATGGGTGTGTTTGTAGATGCTGTGGTTTTATAGGATATGTGGATTATGAATATAGTTTACTCCAGTCTGTAGTTATAATACCTTCACAACACCGGAATGCAGCTGCTGTCAGTTCAGTGCTAGCTAGGCTAACAGACTGCTGGTGTTAATCTGTTTACCTCTCAGACGCTGACTTTACGTGTAGCGTTCTGCTGTACAGCGTTTCCAAAGTGAAAACTCTCCAGATAATGGACTTTTTCTGTAGATAAACAGCTAAAGTTACTCAGTCAGCCGCAGACTGAAGCTGCTGGGTGTTCAGGGTAAACTGTTAAACTGGAATCCGGATCAGGGATGCGTTTTGTGTTAACGTTATGGCGGGTTTATTGTTCAGCTCAAGCTTTGGACTGGAATATGGATCGGTAAGTGGATCGGCAGCGCCCGCCCGATATCCGATTCGTCGGATTACGTCAATATTGGCCCCGATACCGATATTGTATCGGATAGGTCCCATCTCTAATTACTCTCTCAGGTAGCAGAGTTTACCTGTGGACTACTCATAACAAAGCAGACAATGACTAAGAGCTTTAGTGCACTAGACATATTTAATCTTCAGTATATCTACCTACATTTACTAACACGTCATATTTGTATGTGTGTGTGTGTGCGTGTGTGTGTGTGTGCTTTACTGCCCCGCCCTGCTGAGAGAGAGAGAGAGAAAGAGAGAGAGAAAGAGAAAGAGAGAGACATTGGTGATGTATTCTGTGATGTATCCTTGGTTCCACTAAATCTAGTGCAAAAGTGAGATTTACCTCCACTTTCCTCGTGTTTGGGTCGGGTTGGGCTGATGGAAATGGAGATTTTTACATTTTTAATTTGATATAAAGTCATGGTGTAATAATCACAAAAAATAGCAAAGTAGCTCATCAAAATGTAATAATAAATAATGTTATAATATTATAATTACTCAGCTCCTCCATTAGTCCACATTACACTCTGGAGCTCCGTTCTTAAAAACAGAAGTTAAGGTCTATTTACTAATCAGACTCGGGCTCATAACGACTGTTAATGGAACAGATGATAAGAACCTCCTTAACAGGAAGCAGCAGGAGGAGCTGAGAAATGTACAGGAAAGTTAAACTATGCTTGTGAAAAAGTCAAACTAAAATTTGTTTGAGAAATAAAATTGTGTTACATGTGTAATGAACATCAGTCTGTAATGGATGCCATAAATAATGTTATAAATCCTGAAACATCTGTATATTGGATTATTGGTTTACAGAGGAAGGTCTGGGATGATATAAAGATCATCACAGGCTGTAAAGAAAGGAATCACAGTGAATCTGAATTAATGAGGAGAAAGTGAAGGAGTTTTATCGGTATCCTCAGTTTGACCGTCCTGCTCCAGCCTATTATAGTCCTGACTGAATATCCTTTACCCACTCGACTCCTCCTGCTACAACTTACACCCTCCCGCCTATCATCTCTCCACCCTCATACAGGTAATCATGCACCTCCCCCAGGCTGTACACAGATAACAGCTCCTCCTACTCCTCTTTACACAGTAGCACCACCTCAACTCCTCCCCCAAATACCATCACAGCAGGCCAGGTCAGAGAAGAGCTGAGGAGACCAGAAAATCAGCTGGTCTGAAGAGAAAGACCCACTACAGGACATCTTTATCTGAACGGTGCTTTCACAGATACCTGGTTTGATTCAGACCTTGTGATTTTTTAGTTCAGTCTGAACCAGTAAAGCAGGTATGAAAGGAGCAGCTAAACACGGTCCGGAGCTGAGGACCAAAATTTGGTTCAAGTAAAATAAAAGATATCGGCCTGCATTAACCACAGTCCGGTTCGTCTGCAGTGTGAAACATTTTATTAGTTAGTTCTGACTTTCAGACCAATTACATTTAACGAATAAGGAAAAAATGTTAACAGTGCTGAGAGCTGATCGTTTTTATCAGAATACTAAATTGTCACATGACGAGATCCAGTGATTGTAACGTGAGCAGTGGTGGTGGAGGAGCTGTTGTGAGCGGGATTGCGATGCGTCTCAGACGTCAGAATGAAAAATTCAGAGCTTTGCATTTACTTGCTCTGCCTCGTTTCTAAAAGCGTCCATCAGTAGGTGGGGGGGGGGGGGGGGGTTTCTCTCTGATGTCACGTCTCTTTTTTCATCATCATCTGTATGTTTTTAAGCCCATTCTGAGTTCTTCAGCTGCTCAGAGTCGAGCTCAGAGATGTTTTCATGCTAAGTTTATGAATTATAGAACGTCAGGGTCCCTCAGCTCTTTATGACACGGACATGCCTTGGTGGAGTATCCTCACAGAGAGCAGCTCACTGCATAATTCACCACCATGACGTCATGCTGTTAAACGCAGCTTTAACCAGGGTTTATTGGCCTGTTTTCAGAATATTGTTGAAATAGAAAATCTGTTTGGTCCAAATGCCAGAGTCTGTAATTGGGTTTAAACTGTATATTTTTCTGATGGAAGCATAAATGTATAAAAGTACACTTTTCATGTTTGCCCATTAGAGGTGGGTTTAAATAATTACAGAGAATCAGGAACCTCCACAGTGCAGGAGAAACCAAACACAGCGTTATCAACCACCTGAACTACAAACGACTGTTACTTAAACAGCCTTGTTATCTTTTCCACTCACTGAGATAAAACAGCAGACAGATGATGAGGTTTAGCACGTCTTCCTACCAGACGATTCTCTGACTGTCGTTTCTCCTGCTGTTTAACCTCAAGCAGTGTCTGATTCAGATTCAGATTCATTTACACTGACCCACTGCTGAAATAAAAGCCATGTGTCACCTACAGATTATTTTACAGGCTGGGAGGAAAGTCACAGTACAGAAATAATGTGCTTTATGGCTCCTTTATTAACTTCATAAAACAATAAAGACAAAATGGGAAAAATCTCACTTTGTCATTGTTAAAATTGTGCAAACTCATGTTGCAGAAAAGCTAAATCTAACACCTAATTAAGCAAACCTGCCTGGTCAACACTTAGTAATTCTGCCTGGCAGGTATTACAGCTTGTAGAAAGCTAAGAGTCCTTTGTTGTTTGTGAGAAGTTCACTAATTCTTTCCTTAAAAGCTTCTAGAATTGTTCGATTCTTCTGGTCATCCTGCTGCTTCAACAGCATGTTGTGTTGAGGATGCAGAAAAGGTTGTCTTCTGATATTTGTGTCACTGTGAGAGAATTTACTCCTTATTTGCAGGAATTTGTTATTTTAGTTGTATTTAGTTTAGTTCTAACAAGAGGTTATTTGAGAGCACTATTCTCACAGCTAGGTGCTGCCAATAGAATAGGACTTTCAGGAGTAAATATGAAGACCTACTGGCACCATCTCTAGTAAACAGAGTCACGCATCTGCACCTTATCATCAGTTTAGCTCAAATAAAAGTAGAATATTTGCTATCCAGAGTTCACACCTGAGTGTGATTACTGTTTTCATACCTGCTCAGTCAAACTGCACTAAGAGTACAAACCAACCATAGCCTGTTTTAAACGAACCAAATTGTGCTGGTGTGAAAACACCCCAAGTGAGTAAGAAAGCACCGCTATTTCCAACAACCTTGTCTCTGATTGGCAATAAAAGCTGATGCCACACAGCAGTGGTAGTTTCTTCCCAAGCCGTGAGTCAGCATCCTATTACCCACACAGAAGAAGCCACCCAAAGCTACACTGATGTCACCTCTCACTGACAATCTCATTACACTCTGAAGGTCTGAACACTCTCACTCCCCCTTCTGCTAACCTTCAGAATAGTGCAAACACTGCAGATGTCAGGCCCTGAGATCCAATGAGCAACTAATGAACTTGGTGTTCAGTGGAGCAACATGGGTAACATCACAATACTGGATACAAATAAACAGGTCTAGCTGACATTGTTGTAAGATGTTCCATATTATCCATTAGTTATTATTGTTCATGAGATACAGGGGCTGGACAATTAACTATAACACCTGGTTTTAGAGCACAATAATTGATTGTGGTGACGGACAGTTCTGGTGGAAACAGGAGAGTTGAGGTGCACATTGAATTCTGCCGTGATTTGATCAGCTGTGGTTTATGTTTTTTGGATACAATCCGGGTTAGCACCCGAACATCCCTTTCAGACAGCTTCCTCTTACAGCGTCCACAGTTAATCCTGTTGGATGTGGTTGGTACTTCTTGGTGGTGTACTGACATTACCCTGGATACTTAATGCATCACAAAGACTTGCTATCTTGGTCACAGATGCTCCTGCAAGAAGTGCACCAACTCTGGTATGTCCCCCATAATGTTGTGTGCATTGTAATATTTAGAGCAGAACTGTGCTCTTACCCTGATAATTGAACCTTCACACTCTGCTCTTACTGGTGCAATGTGCAATTAATGAAGATTGAACACCAGGCTGCTCCAATTTAGACATCAAACCTCCCACACTAAAATGACAGGTGATTTAGTTTCATTGTCCAACCCCTGTACTTCTATCAGTGTTACCAATTTTTCATTAAAGTTGCTGGGCGTCTGTTAATGAAGAACACTTGTCAATAAAGCAAGAAGCAGGAGCCCCATAATTACCATGCAGCTCAACCAAACATCACCAAAACATGCCCCCTTCAGCTAAATTACAGTGGTCTAGTAGAATCAATCATTCTTCCCCATCTGCTTTTTATTATTCGTCATGATCTGAACCACATGCTAGTCTGATGTACTGCAAACTAAAGAAGATAAAATCCAGATCTCCAGTGTTCAGATGAAACACACATTTCAAGCAAACAGTTAGCTAGCTAAGTAGCATCTGCTTCCAAAACATACCTTTATACAACCTCAGTACATTTATACAACCTCAAAACCTCCATACAACCTCAGGACCTCCATACAACCTCAGGACCTCCATACAACCTCAGACCCTCCATACAACCTAAGGACCTCCATACAACCTCAGATCCTCCATACAACCTCAGGACCTCCATACAACCTCAGGACCTCCATACAACCTCAGACCCTCCATACAACCTCAGACCCTCCATACAACCTCAGGACCCCCATACAACCTCATACCCTCCATACAACCTCAGACCCTCCATACAACCTCAGGACCCCCATACAACCTCAGACCCTCCATACAACCTCAGACCCCCCATACAACCTCAGGACCTCCATACAACCTCAGGACCTCCATACAACCTCAGGACCTCCATACAACCTCAGACCCTCCATACAACCTCAGACCCTCCATAAAACCTCAGAACCTCCATACAACCTCAGACCCTCCATACAACCTCAGGACCTCCATACAACCTCAGACCCCCCATACAACCTCAGGACATCCATACAACCTCATACCCTCCATACAACCTCAGACCCCCCATACAACCTCAGGACCTCCATACAACCTCAGGACCTCCATACAACCTCAGGACCCCCATACAACCTCAGGACCTCCATACAACCTCAGGACCTCGATACAACCTCAGGACCTCGATACAACCTCAGGACTTCCATACAACCTCAGGACCTCCATACAACCTCAGAACCTCCATACAACCTCAGACCCTCCATACAGGTTTAAAACCAAAACCTTTCCTCACTAAATGGAACAGATCACAAGTTTATAGGTGTTAAATCACAGATATTTAGCTAATTATGCCAAAACTAGAAATATGAGTTTTCTGAAGTTAAACAACAACATCGGGCTGATATAAAGCATGGTGGTGTGAGGTGGGGTAGTGTGGTAGTTAGGTGTGTGTGGGAGGTGTGAGGGTAGTTGAGTAGGGTGTGTGTGTGTGTAGGGTGGGGTAGTTGGGTGGGGGTTGGGGGGTGTAGGCACCTCCTGCAGCTGCTCCAGCTCCTGTCTGAGGGTCTCCTGCTCGGCCTCCAGCTCTGAGTACTGCTGCTTCAGGGTCTGGTTCTCCTCCAGAACCACCAGCCCGCACTCCGCCGCCCGCACCTTCTCCCGGTTCGCCTCCGCCAGTTCCCGGCTCAGCCTCTCAACCTCGGCCCGGTACTGCTCCACCGTCTCCCCGCAGCCTCCGCCTCCCGCAGCCATCGCTCCCCCGCCCGCCGCTCTCCTCTCCTTCGCCGCGGAGCTCCTGCAGTCTGTACCGGGCTCAGCGCTGCGCAGCCCGGGGTAAAGATCTCCGCATTCCCGCAGAAACACCCGCAGCCTTAACTCATCTCAACATCTCAATATCTCAATATCTCAACATCTCAATATCTCATCTCAGCTCCTCTTCACTCAGCCGAGGCCTCGCATCCTCTCCTCCTCTTTTCTGCTTATTCATGAAGAAACACAGCGACACCTAACATGCTGCCATCCGGCTGGTCGTGACGTCACCGCATCCCAGTAGGAGGAGGATGCTAAATTTCGCCAGAGAAGCTTTTTATTTTTATTTTTTATTTTTTAATTATCGTTCATTATTGTTTAAACACCCTCACGGGACTGCGGTCAAGCCAGCCCCCACTGCAAAACGCTTGGTCAAACTAGCCCCCACGCTGTTTCTCAGAGCGCGCATACACTAAACATTGCGGCAAGCGTGAGAAGGAACACATTTCAAAATAAAAGCCCCCCCCCCTTAATATCATTATGCTGTGGAGTGGTATTAAAAGGAATCCACATGATTTCACATGTTATGTCTGATATCACATGTCAATTTCATGTAGTCCTGGTAGTACACAAAATAAAAGCCCTGTAAATTATAAAAAAATATGTTATTTTAATAATACTACTACTACTAATAATACTAATACTAATAATAATACTAATAATAATACTTATATGTGTCACTCACTTAATAACAGGGCATTATAATGTGTCATTTCAAAATAAAGGCCCTTTAAATTATTACAATATTTTATTTTAACACAATGTTTAGACTGTTATTAAAAGGAATCTGTCTGACGTCACAGGTCAATTTCATATAGTCCTGATAGTACACCACGTGTATTTGTCACTCACTTAATATCAGAACATTTTGATGTGTCATTTCAAAATAAGGGCCACTTAAATTGTAACATTTATGTAATTTTACACAATGTTTAGACTGTTATTAAAAGAAATCTGTCTGATATCACAGCTCAATTTTATATAGCCCTGATAGTACACTACTTGTATGTGTCACTCACTTAATATCAGAACATTTTGATGTGTCATTTTAAAATAAAAGCCCTTTAAATTGTAACAATATTTTGTTTCAACACAATGTTTAGACTGTTATTAAAAAAAATCTGTCTGATATCACAGTTCAATTTCATATATTCCTGATAGTACACTACTTGTATGTTTCACTCAATTAATATCAGAACATTTTGATGTGTCATTTTAAAATAAAAGCCCTTTAAATTGTAACATTTATGTAATTTTACACAATGTTTAGACTGTTATTAAAAAAAATCTGTCTGATATCACAGTTCAATTTCAGATAGTCCTGATAGTACACTACTTGTATGTTTCACTCACTTAATATCAGAACATTTTGATGTGTCATTTTAAAATAAAAGCCCTTTAAATTGTAACATTTATGTAATTTTACACAATGTTTAGACTGTTATTAAAAAAAATCTGTCTGATATCACAGTTCAATTTCAGATAGTCCTGATAGTACACTACTTGTATGTGTCACTCACTTAATATCAGAACATTTTGATGTGTCATTTTAAAATAAAAGCCCTTTAAATTGTAACATTTATGTAATTTTACACAATGTTTAGACTGTTATTAAAAAAAATCTGTCTGATATCACAGTTCAATTTCATATAGTCCTGATAGTACACTACTTGTATGTGTCACTCACTTAAAATCAGAACATTTTGATGTGTCATTTCAAAATAAAGGCCCTTTAAATTATAACATTTATGTAATTTTACACAATGTTTAGACTGTTATTAAAAAAAATCTGTCTGATATCACAGTTCAATTTCAGATAGTCCTGATAGTACACTACTTGTATGTGTCACTCACTTAATATCAGAACATTTTGATGTGTCATTTCAAAATAAAGACCCTTTAAATTTCAAAAATATTTTATTTCAACACAATGTTTAGACTGTTATTAAAAAAAATCTGTCTGATATCACAGTTCAATTTCATATAGTCCTGATAGTACACTACTTGTATGTGTCACTCACTTAAAATCAGAACATTTTGATGTGTCATTTCAAAATAAAGGCCCTTTAAATTATAACATTTATGTAATTTTACACAATGTTTAGACTGTTATTAAAAAAAATCTGTCTGATATCACAGTTCAATTTCAGATAGTCCTGATAGTACACTACTTGTATGTGTCACTCACTTAATATCAGAACATTTTGATGTGTCATTTCAAAATAAAGACCCTTTAAATTTCAAAAATATTTTATTTCAACACAATGTTTAGACTGTTATTAAAAAAAATCTGTCTGATATCACAGTTCAATTTCATATAGTCCTGATAGTACACTACTTGTATGTGTCACTCACTTAAAATCAGAACATTTTGATGTGTCATTTTAAAATAAAAGCCCTTTAAATTGTAACATTTATGTAATTTTACACAATGTTTAGACTGTTATTAAAAAAAATCTGTCTGATATCACAGTTCAGTTTCAGATAGTCCTGATAGTACACTACTTGTATGTGTCACTCACTTAAAATCAGAACATTTTGATGTGTCATTTTAAAATAAAAGCCCTTTAAATTGTAACATTTATGTAATTTTACACAATGTTTAGACTGTTATTAAAAAAAATCTGTCTGATATCACAGTTCAGTTTCAGATAGTCCTGATAGTACACTACTTGTATGTGTCACTCACTTAAAATCAGAACATTTTGATGTGTCATTTTAAAATAAAAGCCCTTTAAATTGTAACATTTATGTAATTTTACACAATGTTTAGACTGTTATTAAAAAAAATCTGTCTGATATCACAGTTCAATTTCAGATAGTCCTGATAGTACACTACTTGTATGTGTCACTCACTTAAAATCAGAACATTTTGATGTGTCATTTTAAAATAAAAGCCCTTTAAATTGTAACATTTATGTAATTTTACACAATGTTTAGACTGTTATTAAAAAAAATCTGTCTGATATCACAGTTCAATTTCAGATAGTACTGATAGTACACTACTTGTATGTGTCACTCACTTAAAATCAGAACATTTTGATGTGTCATTTTAAAATAAAAGCCCTTTAAATTGTAACATTTATGTAATTTTACACAATGTTTAGACTGTTATTAAAAAAAATCTGTCTGATATCACAGTTCAATTTCAGATAGTCCTGATAGTACACTACTTGTATGTGTCACTCACTTAATATCAGAACATTTTGATGTGTCATTTTAAAATAAAAGCCCTTTAAATTGTAACATTTATGTAATTTTACACAATGTTTAGACTGTTATTAAAAAAAATCTGTCTGATATCACAGTTCAATTTCAGATAGTCCTGATAGTACACTACTTGTATGTTTCACTCAATTAATATCAGAACATTTTGATGTGTCATTTTAAAATAAAAGCCCTTTAAATTGTAACAATATTTTGTTTCAACACAATGTTTAGACTGTTATTAAAAAAAATCTGTCTGATATCACAGTTCAATTTCAGATAGTCCTGATAGTACACTACTTGTATGTGTCACTCACTTAAAATCAGAACATTTTGATGTGTCATTTTAAAATAAAAGCCCTTTAAATTGTAACATTTATGTAATTTTACACAATGTTTAGACTGTTATTAAAAAAAATCTGTCTGATATCACAGTTCAATTTCAGATAGTCCTGATAGTACACTACTTGTATGTGTCACTCACTTAAAATCAGAACATTTTGATGTGTCATTTTAAAATAAAAGCCCTTTAAATTGTAACATTTATGTAATTTTACACAATGTTTAGACTGTTATTAAAAAAAATCTGTCTGATATCACAGTTCAATTTCAGATAGTACTGATAGTACACTACTTGTATGTGTCACTCACTTAAAATCAGAACATTTTGATGTGTCATTTTAAAATAAAAGCCCTTTAAATTGTAACATTTATGTAATTTTACACAATGTTTAGACTGTTATTAAAAAAAATCTGTCTGATATCACAGTTCAATTTCAGATAGTCCTGATAGTACACTACTTGTATGTGTCACTCACTTAATATCAGAACATTTTGATGTGTCATTTTAAAATAAAAGCCCTTTAAATTGTAACATTTATGTAATTTTACACAATGTTTAGACTGTTATTAAAAAAAATCTGTCTGATATCACAGTTCAATTTCAGATAGTCCTGATAGTACACTACTTGTATGTTTCACTCAATTAATATCAGAACATTTTGATGTGTCATTTTAAAATAAAAGCCCTTTAAATTGTAACAATATTTTGTTTCAACACAATGTTTAGACTGTTATTAAAAAAAATCTGTCTGATATCACAGTTCAATTTCAGATAGTCCTGATAGTACACTACTTGTATGTGTCACTCACTTAAAATCAGAACATTTTGATGTGTCATTTTAAAATAAAAGCCCTTTAAATTGTAACATTTATGTAATTTTACACAATGTTTAGACTGTTATTAAAAAAAATCTGTCTGATATCACAGTTCAGTTTCAGATAGTCCTGATAGTACACTACTTGTATGTGTCACTCACTTAAAATCAGAACATTTTGATGTGTCATTTTAAAATAAAAGCCCTTTAAATTGTAACATTTATGTAATTTTACACAATGTTTAGACTGTTATTAAAAAAAATCTGTCTGATATCACAGTTCAGTTTCAGATAGTCCTGATAGTACACTACTTGTATGTGTCACTCACTTAAAATCAGAACATTTTGATGTGTCATTTTAAAATAAAAGCCCTTTAAATTGTAACATTTATGTAATTTTACACAATGTTTAGACTGTTATTAAAAAAAATCTGTCTGATATCACAGTTCAATTTCAGATAGTCCTGATAGTACACTACTTGTATGTGTCACTCACTTAAAATCAGAACATTTTGATGTGTCATTTTAAAATAAAAGCCCTTTAAATTGTAACATTTATGTAATTTTACACAATGTTTAGACTGTTATTAAAAAAAATCTGTCTGATATCACAGTTCAATTTCAGATAGTACTGATAGTACACTACTTGTATGTGTCACTCACTTAAAATCAGAACATTTTGATGTGTCATTTTAAAATAAAAGCCCTTTAAATTGTAACATTTATGTAATTTTACACAATGTTTAGACTGTTATTAAAAAAAATCTGTCTGATATCACAGTTCAATTTCAGATAGTCCTGATAGTACACTACTTGTATGTGTCACTCACTTAATATCAGAACATTTTGATGTGTCATTTTAAAATAAAAGCCCTTTAAATTGTAACATTTATGTAATTTTACACAATGTTTAGACTGTTATTAAAAAAAATCTGTCTGATATCACAGTTCAATTTCAGATAGTCCTGATAGTACACTACTTGTATGTTTCACTCAATTAATATCAGAACATTTTGATGTGTCATTTTAAAATAAAAGCCCTTTAAATTGTAACAATATTTTGTTTCAACACAATGTTTAGACTGTTATTAAAAAAAATCTGTCTGATATCACAGTTCAATTTCAGATAGTCCTGATAGTACACTACTTGTATGTGTCACTCACTTAAAATCAGAACATTTTGATGTGTCATTTTAAAATAAAAGCCCTTTAAATTGTAACATTTATGTAATTTTACACAATGTTTAGACTGTTATTAAAAAAAATCTGTCTGATATCACAGTTCAGTTTCATATATTCCTGATAGTACACTACTTGTATGTGTCACTCACTTAAAATCAGAACATTTTGATGTGTCATTTTAAAATAAAAGCCCTTTAAATTGTAACATTTATGTAATTTTACACAATGTTTAGACTGTTATTAAAAAAAATCTGTCTGATATCACAGTTCAGTTTCAGATAGTCCTGATAGTACACTACTTGTATGTGTCACTCACTTAAAATCAGAACATTTTGATGTGTCATTTTAAAATAAAAGCCCTTTAAATTGTAACATTTATGTAATTTTACACAATGTTTAGACTGTTATTAAAAAAAATCTGTCTGATATCACAGTTCAATTTCAGATAGTCCTGATAGTACACTACTTGTATGTGTCACTCACTTAAAATCAGAACATTTTGATGTGTCATTTTAAAATAAAAGCCCTTTAAATTGTAACATTTATGTAATTTTACACAATGTTTAGACTGTTATTAAAAAAAATCTGTCTGATATCACAGTTCAATTTCAGATAGTACTGATAGTACACTACTTGTATGTGTCACTCACTTAAAATCAGAACATTTTGATGTGTCATTTTAAAATAAAAGCCCTTTAAATTGTAACATTTATGTAATTTTACACAATGTTTAGACTGTTATTAAAAAAAATCTGTCTGATATCACAGTTCAATTTCAGATAGTCCTGATAGTACACTACTTGTATGTGTCACTCACTTAATATCAGAACATTTTGATGTGTCATTTTAAAATAAAAGCCCTTTAAATTGTAACATTTATGTAATTTTACACAATGTTTAGACTGTTATTAAAAAAAATCTGTCTGATATCACAGTTCAATTTCAGATAGTCCTGATAGTACACTACTTGTATGTTTCACTCAATTAATATCAGAACATTTTGATGTGTCATTTTAAAATAAAAGCCCTTTAAATTGTAACAATATTTTGTTTCAACACAATGTTTAGACTGTTATTAAAAAAAATCTGTCTGATATCACAGTTCAATTTCAGATAGTCCTGATAGTACACTACTTGTATGTGTCACTCACTTAAAATCAGAACATTTTGATGTGTCATTTTAAAATAAAAGCCCTTTAAATTGTAACATTTATGTAATTTTACACAATGTTTAGACTGTTATTAAAATAAATCTGTCTGATATCACAGTTCAGTTTCAGATAGTCCTGATAGTACACTACTTGTATGTGTCACTCACTTAATATCAGAACATTTTGATGTGTCATTTCAAAATAAAGACCCTTTAAATTTCAAAAATATTTTATTTCAACACAATGTTTAGACTGTTATTAAAAAAAATCTGTCTGATATCACAGTTCAATTTCAGATAGTCCTGATAGTACACTACTTGTATGTGTCACTCACTTAATATCAGAACATTTTGATGTGTCATTTCAAAATAAAGACCCTTTAAATTTCAAAAATATTTTATTTCAACACAATGTTTAGACTGTTATTAAAAAAAATCTGTCTGATATCACAGTTCAATTTCAGATAGTACTGATAGTACACTACTTGTATGTGTCACTCACTTAAAATCAGAACATTTTGATGTGTCATTTTAAAATAAAAGCCCTTTAAATTGTAACATTTATGTAATTATACACAATGTTTAGACTGTTATTAAAATAAATCTGTCTGATATCACAGTTCAGTTTCAGATAGTCCTGATAGTACACTACTTGTATGTGTCACTCACTTAATATCAGAACATTTTGATGTGTCATTTTAAAATAAAAGCCCTTTAAATTGTAACATTTATGTAATTTTACACAATGTTTAGACTGTTATTAAAAAAAATCTGTCTGATATCACAGTTCAATTTCAGATAGTCCTGATAGTACACTACTTGTATGTGTCACTCACTTAAAATCAGAACATTTTGATGTGTCATTTTAAAATAAAAGCCCTTTAAATTGTAACATTTATGTAATTTTACACAATGTTTAGACTGTTATTAAAAAAAATCTGTCTGATATCACAGGTCAATTTCAGATAGTACTGATAGTACACTACTTGTATGTGTCACTCACTTAAAATCAGAACATTTTGATGTGTCATTTCAAAATAAAGGCCCTTTAAATTGTAACATTTATGTAATTTTACACAATGTTTAGACTGCTATTAAGATAAATCTGTCTGATATCACATTTCAATGTCATATACTACTGATAGTACACCACTTGTATGTGTCACTCACTTAATAACAAAACATTTCGATTTGTCAATTTATTATTATTAAAAAGAAATTTGTCTGATATTAGAGGTCAATTTCCTATAGTCCTGATAGTACACTACTTTTGTTTTATTACATGAACAAGAACAATATGAACAAGACATTATGAAGTGTCGATTAAAAGATCTCTTTATATATAAAAAAAATATAGTTTTCACTCAGTATGTATAGTTTTATTAAAAGGAATTATTTTGTATCTCTGTGGCTTTTTTTGCCAAACTTTGTTCTCTGCATCATCTCTCTCTCTCAGGACATTATCAATTTTTGGATGATGGATAAAACAGTGCTCCTTGGGATGCTTACAGCTTTGGATATGTTTTTATAACCTAACCCTGCTTTAAACTTCTCCACAACTTTATTTCTGACCTGTCTGGTGAGTTCCTTGGTCTTCATGATGCTGTTTGTTCGTTAGTGTTTTCTAACAAACCACTGAGGACTTCACAGAACAAGTGTATTTATACTGAGACTAAATTACACACATCTACACTCTAATGACTTATTCTGAAGGCAATTGATTGCACTGAATTTTATTTAGGGTTTCAGAGTAAAGGGGGTTGAATACTACTCACGTCACACTTTTCAGATTTTTATTTAACCAAAAGTTTTAAAACCATATATAATTTTTATTCTACTTCATAATTATGTAATACTTTGTGTTGGTCCTTCACGTCAAATCTCAATAAAATCCATTTAATTTAATTATTGTTTCATATATATATTTTTTGTCTACATAATAATAACAACAATAATAAATTGTTCCTTTAGTATTCGTAATAATATATTTTATTTTGTTTATAGTACATTCACTGCAGTGGACATTGTGAAGAATACTGTGTTCCTCTGTGTTCACACTGCAGAGAACCTTAACTGGTCCCTTAACACCAGCTCCCTAACAAAGAAATCCCAGCAGCTCCTCTACTTCCTGCGGAGACTGAAGAAAGCACATTTCCCACCTCCCATCCTCATCACCATGTTTTACAAAGGGACTGTACAGAGCATCTTGAGCACCTGCATGTCTAGTTTAGGAACTGCAACATCTCAGATTGCAAGACCCTACAGTGGATAGTGAGGACAGCTGAGAAGATTTTCGGAGTCTCTGTCCTCCATCGTGGAGATCTACACCACACACTGCCCCCGCAAAGCCAACAGCATTGTGGACGACCACCCATCTCTCACACGAACACTTCACTCTGATGCCGTCTGGCAGAAGATACAGGAGCACCCAAGACTCCACTACCAGACTCTGCAATAGCTTTATACACCAAGCAGTCAGACTCCTCAACACACACCCAACTCACACAGAACTAAACTGAACACCCCCCCCCCACCAATCTTCACACACACACACAATAACTGTACTGAACTCACCCATCACTCTAACACAAACACACTCAGCGCACAGAAATGTCTGACTGAAATTTCTATTCCTATCTGCAATATTTGCTGCTTCATTCATAAAATCTATAATCTCTCTACCTCAGTATCTGCTGTGATCATGTATGTTCTATTTGTTACAGTATGTTACAAATCTCTGCACCTTATCCTCACCACACACATTTCACTGTACCATATCAGTAGTGCACTGTCCTGTCTGTTTAATTGTCTCATGTCTGTTGTATATATTGTATTTATTGTAGTATTATAGTTTTATGTTGCACTTCGTCAGACCGTGCACTTTTTGTATGTTTGTCTATTGTATTGTTGTTCCATGTTGCAACATGGTTTTGTAGGAATGTTATTACATTTCACTGTACCTGTACGTCGATTTTTTAGATTACTATATAATTTAAACACACAAACTGTCCCTTACAAATTTCTTGATAAATGGACCAATAGAATTTCTCCTAAATGAACTGAAATAATAAATAATAAACTCCTTTACACTGACTTCCATTACAAGTGATGAAGATTATACCATACTGCCATACTGGGATTTAATCTCATCAACAACCAAATAAAAGTAACGTCAGACTAAAGACTGAACTGGTTTTGAGTGGAGAAGGCGATCCTGAGAAAGGTTTTTAACACCTTAGTGCAGGGGTCTAACCTGCAGACAGATTTTAGTTGTCCCTGGTCAGACTGTTCACTGTATAACCAGTACTGCTCCTAGGAGTCCCCCCATCAGCAGACCACAATTATTTAATTTATTAATATTATTTAATGTAATAAAATTGTCATTAATATAGAATTGTCATGAAATAGTGTATATTATAAACTATGCTTTGCTTTAATTGCTTTGGCAAATTAAACTACATTACTTAAACACATTCAGGTGAAATGGCAGTTTTAGGGTTGTGGAAAAACATATTTATTTTTTGTAGTGTACCTTGATATATGAATCATATAATATACCTGTAATCATTTAATATTTTTGTTTATCTATTATTCTTTTTCCAGAAAGTTTGGGTATTACATACATTTTTATACACATTATCATGCGTGGTCCCTTCTGAAATTGTAAAAAAAAAACAAAAGTTAGTGTTTTACGTATTATGTAAAGCTTAATTTTAAACACAAAATACATTTTCTGTAATATACATAATTATTACTGAAACGAATTATGTAATATTTATTCATTTTAGTAATTCAAAAAATATATTGTGAAAAAGAAAATTCCCACTGTTTGTCTGGCTTGCACACAGGTGCATGGAACCTTTGTGCTATTTATTTATAGATTTATATTCCAAATGTTTACCACTAGTGGGGGCTGAGCTCCTAAAGGGGTAATTAGCATTCTGAAAAAAAAAAAAAAACATTTTTGAAGACGGATTGTTAGACGAGGGCCTGAAAAGATGTCGAAGAAAGAAAAAGGGTAAGAACACGTTTGTTAACTACTAATACAGTCGTTTGCCTGAGTCACTTCCAATGCACAATTTTACGGTGCATCCACTCTATTGAGTTATTCAGATATACAGTAATATGAGTAAAGGTGTGAGAGCAACAATCGGTTACACTAACGTTACTCATTTAATCTGAAGCTGTAGCTCTATTTAATGCATTTTAATTGGCTTAACTAAATTGTTTTAATATTTGTATGTTTTATTTAAACTATTAATTGATTACCCAGCTGAAAAAAGTCCGGACCAGTTCCAGTTTTCAAGCTTGGCCCAGTTCCCAAATCATATTAGCATTAAGAAAGTGCTCATTATGATGCTCGCCCGATCATCTAAGATTGTTATGGAAACTTTTTGTAAACCCTGGTTTGACTAAGTGATCAGTTTAGATGTTGACTAGCATAGGATATGTTTTTTTTAATAGTTTACAAGCATTATCTACCTTATACAGCTGGGCTGTTTGACCAGCATCACAGACTGGTCGACCAACATGACAAGTAGCACCAAGCATAAATAATGCATAAAAAATCTAATGCAACATTACACCATGCTGATCAAGTGCAGGTTGGGTATGTTTGTGCGTGGACAACCAGCTTTTCATCCAGCTTCACCATTAAAAAACTGAAACAGAACCTGTGAAAGGTGTAAAAGTTAATATTATAGTGATAAGTTTCACTTCGGGAAAGAGGATATCATTTTATTACTTTAATATTGTTATATTATGACGTTATTCCTGTAATATTATGATTTAATTCTCATAATATTATAATGAGTGTCCCTAAAACGCTATACTAATATTGCAAAGTTCATTGTGGTCAAATGATTTTAGTAAGTTATTGTATGCTGTGATGCTATAATATGTTCTTCCTTTTGATTTTATACAGAGTATACACATTTGTTATATTTGGGGTGAGTATAACTTCTTTTTCTGACTTAATATTATATTAAATATTAAATTTGATATGTTTTTACAACAATGATCTACATTTGTTCCCCAGAACAAAATCAGAACCATCCAAAGAGAGGAAATTTTGAATAAAATTAAAGATCTGCAGATTAGTGACATAACATTGGATGCAAGTCTGTCAAATGTTACAGACTTCTGGGGTAAAGTATGCAGTGAACTTGGAATTCCCAACAATAAACGTAATCGTTACAGACTCCGGAGAGTGCATGAATGCCATAAGGTGTGTACCTAAAATTTCTTATCTGACATTTATTACAAAACGTCCTTTACAGCTTTACTTTATGTTAAGATTTGTAAAATGCGTCTTTTAGCAGAAAGTGACAGAATCTGTTCTGTGCATAGTAGAGAATAAGGTTATTATTTTCTTACGTTTGCTTCAAAAAAATTAAAATGCTTGTTTGTAAGAAACAAAGCAAAGACATGCTGTCTTTCTTTCAAAGCATGCAGCAGGTTTGTCACCATCAACTCAACAAGATAAAGATGACAGCAGGGACAAGGAGGATGGACAAAAGTCAGCTGAAAATGTTAGATATCATTTTAATTTCTTAAATGTATTTGGTTTTGAACAACTATCAGTGATAGCTAAATTCTTTCTTTCTTTCTTTCTTTCTTTCTTTCTTTCTAAGCAGGCACCAGCAATGTCACCATCTCCTCTAAAAGACACAGACGACAGTTGGACCAAGGAGGATGGACAAAAGTCACCTGAAAATGTTAGACATCATTTTAATTTCTTAAATGTTTTTGGTTTTGAACAACTATCAGTGATAGCTAAATTCTTTCTTTCTTTCTTTCTTTCTTTCTTTCTTTCTTTCTTTCTTTCTTTCTTTCTTTCTTTCTAAGCAGGCACCAGCAATGTCACCATCTCCTCTAAAAGACAAAGACGACAGTTGGACCAAGGAGGATGGACAAAAGTCACCTGAAAAAGTTGGTCACAATTGTGTGAGGGGGGGGGTGGTTTGAGGGGTGAAAAGTACTGAAGCAAACCCCTTACAGGTGTATGATGTAAACTTATGTACTAATTATGGACATTGTAGTTTGCTTAAACAACGCACTAATGCATTTATGTAGTTTGTTGTAACTAAATTAGCATTCTTAGCTAAATTCAAATAGGCACAGTTGAATAATAATTCCATATAATAGAATGTTTCTTGTGCCCATGCAGAAAATCCAACGGTATCGGTTGTATGGAAATTTCCAAATTAAGCTGGTATTTTTATGAATAATTAACAACTAGGGCCCTATCTTACACCGTGCGCACTGAGGATCTGTTTTATGAGAAATTAGTTATTGTTTCACTGTATTGCATGATAAAAAGAGACATTTGGTCAGACTTATATTTTTTTGCTTTTTATTAGAGCCCAGTATCAAGCACATCTGATGAACAAGGATTCCTCAAAATCCCAGTCCCACAGAAACCCTCATACTTCTTCATTGACCGGAAAGATTGGGAGAATATCAAAAAAAAAAGAAAGCAGAGAGGTTTTAAAGGACTTCAGTGGACAAATGTAATCTCTAAAGGATTACAAACCATATATCCATATTGCTCAATTGCATTCAAAAGACACAAACTTAAAATTATAGGATCCAAAAAAGCAAGCCCTGAGTTCTGGTGTCTTGGTTACTGCCGCTTTGAGGATTGCCCGATCACTGTTACTGTGACTGTAAACAGCGAGAAAGACCTAAAGGCAGACCTGTAAGACCTGTAAGAGCAGATGAAAGAGTCCGGATAGGAGAAGGTTTACAAACACAATTACCCAGAAGCATGTATCTTCAAAGGTTGACACAAATAGAGGATGATGTGTTGGCTTCTGGCTGCAGAGACGAGGCTCCTACTCCTCAGGTATTGAAAAATATCTCGTGGGAAGTACGTAAAAAAAGTCGTCAACACAGCAATGAGATCCGGAGCCTGCAGATTATGGTTGAACAAAAAACAAATGGTCCAGATGAAGTTCTGCAGAAGGTATTTTTGCACCCAAAGGGTGTTATGCTATGGTCCATAAGGGGCATTGAGATTTTTCAGGACAGATGCCGGGAAGACATTGTGTATCTGGATGCTACAGGCAGCATCAAAAAGAAAGAGAAGGGTTCTCCTCCGTTCTATGTTTATGAGGTGGTGGTCAGAAATCCACAAAAAGGTTCATCTCCCTTGCCTGTTGCAACCTATCTTACTTGTGACCACACCACAGCCTCTGTAACATATTTTCTTGAGGCATTCCAGACTGATGTTGCACGGACCTATGGAAGAAAAGGCATGAGGGTACCCATAATGCTTATTTGTGACGGGTCAATGGTATTAATGCAGGCAATATGTTCATCATTTGCAAAGAAAAATCTGCAGGATACCATGAACCACTACTACACCATTGCAAGTGGAAAAGCAACAAAAGAAGACTTTGATTTACCAATACTTCATCGCTGCCTCAGCCATGTCATGAAGAATGCCAAAGACATGTGCAAGAAGTAGTAAGCATACCCTGTTATTTCCATAACATGTTGAATGGCTAAATTGCATAATTAATAAGTCATTGTGAGTTAAACTTACTTTTAGTGAGAAGATTTGTGTTTCATAGGTATTACTTTAGAGGTAATTCATAGGCGGCATATCAGAATTTATTGTGCAGGCTAGATACACACAACAGCAAATTGACATTGTTTATCAAACAGTCTTAATAAAATGTCTTTATACCCAATTTATAACTTAATCCAATAAAAGAGTAAGTATTTTTATGAGTGCTAACATCGGTGTGAAATAATCCAAACAAGTCTTTTAACATTTTCAACAAATATGAAAAAAAATTTTGGTAATATAGTGTGAATCTAGTTTATAGTTTGAATACTATACAAAATCTGTGTTTATTAACAGTCTATTTTTAAATGTTTGTAATGTTTTCTTTTGTATACATATTCACAGCGCACCAAACCACTACCACCTCTCTATGCATGTGTTTGGGCTCTTCACAACAGCCAGTTCTTTGCGAGAATTGGATGACATGGTGGAAAGTGCTGCTGTAGTGTTTTCCAGTCCATACAGTGGGCCCAGTGTTGAAAAACATTTCAATAATTTGCAGTGTTGGCTGCAAAATAAAGGGTTCCATCTGGATGAGACGGCTGTGTACCACAATCAAAAACGTGCTGAAGACACACAGGTAAAAGTCCAATTCTTCTACAAGTAAATTAATTCTTCAGTCTTACATTAATCACAAAATCATGAAAGTGTTTATCATTAGCAAAAGAAAATAGTTAATATCAATAATGTTTTAGCTTGAAATAGATCAGGACAAAGCTATGCACTGATGGAATAAATGTTTTTAGAACGCATTTGGACTTTTTAGGGAATTGTACCAAGTCAAGGTCAAAAATGTAACTTCTCATTATGTTTTATTAGTTTGTTAAATTAAGTATATTACGGATGGCATAACAGTACCCACTGAGGTTAATAGGATCTATCAATGTCGACCTGAAAATTTTTCCTCTTTTAATTGAAGTTTATCAAGGGGAGCAACAACTTTGGCAGACATTTCAAGGAAGTAATTTCACAAGCTCCACTTGATATGGAGAATGGGGAACCCAACCTGTATTTCTGCAAAGGTCTCGTGTCCCACATTTCGAAGTTCCTTCTCCCATATGCTGCATTGTGGACTGGCATAATGCTAGGTTGGTAAAAAATCAATACAATGACAATTATTTTTGCGATGGGGAAACAGCAGTGTATTTATGCCAATAAAATATTGTATTATTTATTTCAATGCAAAGGTGACCTTGGACGACACGGAACAGGACATGTATACAAGGAGTATACAAAGAGATACAGAGTCCTGAAACAAATAAAAAAACAAGTAATTGAAATGCATTAAGTAAATAAACAAATTACTTACTTTATTAAAGTCCTATTTACCTTAACTTCTAATGTATATTGTTTTGTGTAATTATGTGATTACTTTATCAGAACATAACAGAAGACAATAAAACTCAAGGAATAATGGAAAAGAGCCAGTGGGACCTAAAACATATCCGTTTTAGGGGATGCAGGCTCACCAGATTGGATGACTTTGTTGTGAAGTACCAAGCAGCCCACACTGCTCTGCTGAAGGAGTATGAGGACAGTAAACGGGTCCTTAAAAAAAAGGTTTGCACATTACATGTATCACATCATGGTCAAGTTTCATATATGGTCATGTACTATATAGTATGTACTATTTTTTCCCTTTACCCCAATTGAGTATTTCCTTAAGATTTTCCTTGTTGTCCTCTTTTGCAAAATTTGTATGATATATGACGTGATATTTACTGAGGCCAAAAACATGTTTTTGTAATCTTTAACAAAAGAAAATGCAAAAGTTGCTGACCTTTGAAAATGTAAAGTGATGGCCACTGCAATTAATAATGTTCTCAGATTTATAAAGGTTTTTAATATTTTGCTGAAATTCACAAAGTTCACAAAATGCTCAATTATAAATTAAATAAATGTGTGTTTGTCTTGGTCTTGCTCTCCAAAGTAATTTTAATCCTTATTTATTGGTTTTGTGCACTTCAATTTATTTCAGACATACAGAGTGCAACTTGAGAAATGGAAAGAGCGTCAGCAGAAAAAGAGGGGGAGATACACGTCTCCAATACGCAAGCCATTCACTTTTAAAAGTGCTATCAGAAAGGTATTATTTAAATATATCAAACTTTATAAACAGTTAACAGCAACAATTTACTGTTGAAGTGACTACAAAAGTTACACAGAAAGACGACTAGTTACTATTGAACATTTAAATAATCTGTAAGGCTTTGGAGAACAGTATTGTGATAAGAAAAGGAACATGGTACAATTTTGCACAAATAAAATTCATTAAATGAGATTTAATACTATTTTGTGTTGCAATGCAACAATAGGATGATTCCCCAGTGTCTAAGACTTCCATTGGAAAAGCCCAAAAGAAGAGGCAGATGAAAGGCGAGAAAAAGCCAGAGAAGAGCCCAGAAGAACAGGTTTGGTCATTTACATTTCTTACTTTAATACAAAAAATGATTAATAACAATTAAAAGGTATTATAATAAATAAATCCAATGTAGAAGAAACACAAGGTTGGGTATACTGATAAAAATAGAGAGAGCAAGACAAACAGCAACATTAAAGTATTAATGATTAACTTTAATGTTTCATGCATTGTGTTTGTTCTACATTTATTACATGCAGCTCATCTTCTTGTGGAAAAAAAAAGAGACAGAGGTTGTGGTGTCTGTAATTCAATCCCAGATCAAAGGGAACAATTTCATCATCCACCACAGTGAGCTGCTTTCACTCCAACCTCATCAGTGGATTACAGGGGAGGTATATTTTTCATTTCTTTTGCATTTTATTCTCTTAAAATTATTGTTGCAGTAAAACATACATTTATCAAAATGTTGTTATAATATGTTATTGTGTGCTTGTAGAATTATCGGTTAAACTGTAACATTATTCAACTACTTAATTGCTTAAAAATGTTTGAATTACATTACAACAATATAATTTGTAGTTGTCCTTACCTTTATTTTACCCAACTCAAGAGTTGTTTGTCCAACCTCTAAATATTCTTTATTTAACACATGAAGTTTAGGATATGAACCAAATTGTAAGGACCTATTTAAAATGTAGGTGTTTTATTCAGTTCTGTAGCTACAGATATATGAACTAAAGCAAGTAGTCAGTGGTATTTTTAAAAAATAAGAAGAGAACCCCCACTCACAGTTGTGACAGTTATTGTTTCAAGGCAGATTACATTGAGCTGATTGTCACACTTAAGTAGAGCAAAAAAAAACCTCTTTAAATTTACTTACAATCGCAAAAATATTTTTTCTGTAATAATTTGATTTCTTTTAAAAAAAAAATTAGTTTACCTGTAGATTACAGCTGCTGTTTAATTTATATTAATTTATGCTTATTAACTATGTAATGCATGATTTTTGTACAGAACTAACAACAAAATGCCCCCCCCCCCATAATATAGATCATTGAAAGTCTTTTACATCTGTATGCAAGTGAGACGGGAAATACAGCATATGTAATGAATCATTATACCACCGGTTTGATTCTGTTCGGAGAAAGGACAAGGCTTGCTCGACACACTTTGCCAAAGGTAATCTGAGTGGCTGCAAAATGCAGCCATACATTATGCCATCATCATTTGTAAAGGTACTATTTGTCTACAGCATGCACATACAGTCTAATTTATTATGAAGTCATTTATGTGGTTTAGGTGAACATTATTATTTTAAGTTTGATTATCAGAATGTGGTTGTATTTTTGTCACCCAAGGATATTTTGTAGTTCCATAGAGATATTTTCACATTGAAAACACAATGAAACCAGTGTCCATGATTGAATTAAATTTATTTAAAGTGTTATTTAAAGTGTATTGCTGAAAGACAAAAGACTTGTATCTCAGTTTTCATTACTTTTTAATTTTACTAGGCCTTTTTATGAAAATATTTAAGGGCAATTCCACCAAATGGGTGCCATTTGATTGTTGTAACTCTTCCAAAAAACAACCTTTTTTAACAATGAATGTAATAACATATATTTAACTATTCAAAACATGTAGTGGTGAAACTCGGGCAGCTTTTATTTAATGTTTTACAAGGTTTCTAATCCAAAGATGGTTACATTTTTCTTCGTCCTGTTACCAAAACTCATGTGACATTTAAAAAAACATGTTCAATAGCAAGTCTGCCAATTCCTTTGATATTCTATCAAGAAAGTGTTACCATTGTGAAACCCAGGGACACAACTAAAATGTGTATTTTAACTAAAATATTATGAATTTATTTAAAAACATATATTTGGAGTCACAAAACAATGCAAAACAATACATCTCTGAAGGATTTTAATAATTATATTTCATGGTAAAGTTTATAGTTAGAGAGTGGAGACAGGTAACAAATGCTGTTTTGCTAGTGTTCCAAGTAGTTTTTATTATTATTTTTTTATAACGTATCTTAATTTTGCTATTAGGTAAATATAAAACACACTATGCTAAAATGTATTTGAAAGTAAATTTATACATGTACTTTCCAGGGGGACAGAAATGGCAACGATTCTGCGGAATATGCCATAATTTAAGTAAATGTAATGATGAATAGTCCAAAGTAAATGATAATCCTCTTTGAATTCAATGATATACATTAAAAGTAAAGTATTTTTCTTCTCCTGTACAATGAAAGATTGAAGATACAAGTTTTTGTCTGACATCAATGTTATATAATATAATTAATAATATTTATACTGTTTTATAGGTGAACTTCGACAATTACCAGACAATTGTCTCATTTGTAAATATAGAAAACAGCCATTGGAGGTTTCTGGTTAGTACTTCAATTATACCCTCATGTACACTCTAAAAATGGCTTATTTTTTTGAAAATTAAGCCCTGTTTAATGACGTTACTTGATTCTAATTTTCAGTACATTAACACTGTCAACCAGACTGTATATCTGGTCGATCCTGCCAAAAGCTTTACAGAGCAAGTGGATTCAAACAAAGCAGCCAAAAAGTTCAGGTACTTAGCTAAAATATTTTAGGAAAAAAATGACTTTATGAGTTTATGCTTTTGTTTTGTCTGTGTGCATGGTCAACCAACTGTCCTTTTAAAATCCTTTGTGAATGTAGTTCTTTTTGCATTTTAAACAAGTCGTAACCTAATACTTATTTGGGATTATGTTTAGAATATACTTACAATTTGAGTCATAAGTAGCAAACATTGTGTTTTGTACAACAATAAAAATACATTACTGTATGATAAATCACTTACAGTGAGTACCTGAAAATAAGAAGAACATGCTACGGAAAAACAGAATGGGTGGACATGAAGTGGAAGGGAGGAGTTCTGACCCATCCTGTTCAGCAAGATGGTAGTAGCTGTGGTGTTATTGTCATCAAGGTAAGTTTTTTTTCCTGAGCAAAAACTCTCAAGCATAAAAAATATTTAAAACTTTTATCAACAGAGTGAATAAAAGTGTACTGCAGCATTGCTGCCTAATGGTATCCAGTATACTTTTTTGTGGATGTATATGGATTGTACAGCAAAATCATTTAAAAATGTAATATTCTCAAGTGGTTCAGCTCAGATTTCACTCTGTAAATGTAGTCTGTCTTTGTAAATGATGTGGATTAATTTAAACAATAGAGAAAAAAGCTATAGTGTACAAGATTCAAATACATATGTTTTGAATGCGTTTGTTTAGATGGCAAGGGCAGTGATGGAGGCCTTTCCAGCTGTTCCAGAAATTTACTTCGACACATCCAAAACCGAAATGGCCAAAGAGAGAAAGACAATGGCTCTACAAATCTTACAGGAATCAGGTTAGTACAGATAATGTTTCTCTGCTTTGAGGTAATCTGCATGTCAAGGAGTTAGAGAATGCAAAGCACGAGGCGCAGACAGGAATGACAAACGTATTTAAGGATCAACAAAAATGTAAGCTCAGCTCTTAAGGCAAAAGTGGGAAAGCACATTATTGATTTGATAGGTGTTACTTGTGAGAGACTGCAAAATAAAGCAAAGACGGAAAAAATAACAAAATGATTAGTTACCCATTGGCTCAACAATATGTGTTTTACGTTGAATGTGGTACCCTGGCATCAGCACAGGCTCCCGTATGAGCACCGCTTCTTTGCCACACAGCTGTTTTGTCTGTCCACAACAATGGTACTAAACAGGAGGGAAGACCGATCAGCACCATGGACAGCACTTTTCAGCTAGGTACGCTGGAAATTTCATCGGTGATCAGTGGGGCCGAGAAAGGCACTGTAATGAAAATGTAGTTTTAAATGGACTCAAAGATAGTCAAGTCGAAAATGAGCAAAGAACAAATGTATGGCAAATACAGTACAAAAACAAACAAACAAAAAAACATAAAAAGATAAAATAAAATAATTAAAAAGTAAAAAGTGTAAAAAATCCAAAGTCAACAGCAAAGTCAAGGAAAGGAAAAGCTAAGCATGACTCAAACAAGCTAATACTTAACAAGTGTGTGCATACTAGAGGTATGCAGGAAGTCTCAACATCCAGAGGACCTCAGTTAAATGTTTACCAAAGCTTACTCACAAATTAATTAGGACAACATAAACAACATTTGTTCAACAGAATAATTCTCAACTGTAAATGCTTCTAGAAAAGTTTAGATAATGTAAACCATGGGATAAAGGTCTTTTACCCAACATTTTATTTAATAATTAATACATGCTGTTATATTTTGTTTTGTCTGTTTAAGGGTTTGATTCAGAAAATAACTGTTCCATGTGTTCCATGGCAAAACCCCCTGGATCTGGGCCACCAATGACAAACTGGGTAATATTTACCATATCACATTAGTTTCATTGCCTTTGTACTCTTGAGACTGTACTTTGGATAGATGCCTTTAAAGGTCTTTTTTTTGTAATTGGCTTAAATAAGCAGTAAAACTGTAAAATAAATTATACCATAATATTTATTGCAAACTGACATAATTAAACTCAACATTAGTTTTGTTCATGAAAGCTGATAATCTTTAAGATTTCTAAAATGTATTTTTTAGATCCAGTGTGACACGTGTTTTCGTTGGTTCCATGAGCTCTGCCTAAATATGGACACCGAGAAACTCATTCAAGCCAGGGCAAGCATTTGGAACTGCTGCTTATGTGTAGTGTAAAAAACTCCAGTCCAAATATGGATATGTACATATGTATGTATGCATTTATTTTTTGTATGTATGTATATATAATTTGTATGTATACTTTCTGTAAATATTTGTAAGTATTATGTACATATGTTATACATTTGACATTTATTATTGATAAAAAAATTATAACACTATCTAACTTTATTGCATGAATCTTTTCTAATGTTTACGTCAGATCCCTAAGAGAAGCATTCTGGAATAGCTGTAGAGCATAATAGAGCTCTTTGGGAGCTCTTTCTCTGCACAAAAACAATATAGAAAATATTTAGAACTTGGGGCTGCTGTTTTGCTAGCATCTCGCATGTAATTTTAGCTCGCTTAAAACATTGTCTGGCCTTCAAATGCATGTGGTTTGTTCATTCTGTATACAGTATCATTTTTTGTGTCTCACTTTAAAGAAAAAGAAAATCAGTTTTTTACATAGTTTAATAAACTTGTTACAACATCCACACAGGTCTGTAGTGACTAAACAATTTATGAAGGATTCATTTTAAATACCATTTACTATAATCTTATAGAAAAATGTGGTAATTTAAAGAGTTTGTTTTTGCGGATTATGGAGAAAATGTAGCACATTGAGCAAATTACTACTATAATAAATTATTACTTTAATCAACTAAACAATTAAATATACAGTGAAAATTTAAAATATAATTTGATCATTTACAATAAAAGTAAAATAATAGGACAATAAAAGGACCTTTACATAAAAGTGACAATGAATGTGTCCTATAAGTAGTGTGCTATAATAATTATTGACTGACAGAAAAACATATTATTGCCACTTTGATTCCAAAGAAAATTAAAATATAATGTAACAGTTCATTGCTGTCAAAGAACTCACTGGAAGAAAGCTAGCTATACACAGATAAGGTAAGGTACCAAGAAGTACAAAGCTTCAGTCAAAGGTCTATTAATTGGGTCTTGTGCTCCTATGTGCAAGAACAGTGCAGTACATGGTGCAGTCAAAAAGTCAAAAGGCATTGGTAATTAGATAAAATTATGTGTGCCTGAATATATGTATATGCATATGAACATATACGCCTTCTCCATTCATATGGAGGATGAGTGTTAATGTCCATGCAGTATAACTCTACAGAAGAATCCTGTGCCCTGTTGAGGAGTTGCCTGATAGCTCTGGGTATAAAGGACTATCTGGGTCTATCAATGTCAATGTTCATAAAGGAGGTCAGTCTCTCCAAGATCCTCCTCTCTGCCACTGTAATCAGAGAGTTTAGCTCCACTTGACCAAGCCCGCCTGACCAACTTCTTCAGTCGTGTCGCATCTGTTCTCCTCATGTTGTCTCCCAAGGAAACCACAGTGTAGTTCAGTTCAGTTACCTCTGAAGGCTCCTTAGGAATTGGTCTGTGCAAAAAAAGGGTTCCTTTTAATGAAAAGGTAATACTTAAACAGGGCTTTTATTTTGTAATCATTCACCGGAATGTCTCAATGTAAACTGTCCTATGCAAAAAAGAATATTCAATTTAATCGAGGATTAATTTAAATATTACCTTTATAGGGGCCTTTATTTTGATATAACAGCAGAATGTCTTGATATTAACTGGGCAGCATACTGATACTATCATGTGGAACTGAAATTGTTATGTCTTTCTTTTAATACTCAAAATATAGTGACAGAAATGAAATTGTTATTTAAATTATATATTTTGGTCAAATAACACACCAGAAAGTCTTGATATAAACTGAGTGATACGTATAGGAGGTATATTAGCACTTTAGAGTACTAGACTTTAAACCGTGTGTTAAAATAACAATTGTTATAATTTAAAGGTCCTTTATTTTGAAATGACACATCAAAATGTTCTGATATTGAGTGAGTGAAACATACAAGTAGTGTACTATCAGGACTATCTGAAATTGAACTGTGATATCAGACAGATTTTTTTTAATAACAGTCTAAACATTGTGTTGAAACAAAATATTGTTACAATTTAAAGGGCTTTTATTTTAAAATGACACATCAAAATGTTCTGATATTAAGTCAGTGAAACATACCAGTGGTGTACTATCAGGACTATATGAAATTGACCTGTGATATCAGACAGATTTATTTTAATAACAGTCTAAACATTGTGTAAAATTACATAAATGTTACAATTTAAAGGGCCTTTATTTTGAAATGACACACCAAAATGTTCTAATATTAAGTCAGTGAAACATACCAGTGGTGTACTATCAGGACTATATGAAATTGACCTGTGATATCAGACAGATTTATTTTAATAACAGTCTAAACATTGTGTATAATTACATAAATGTTACAATTTAAAGGGCTTTTATTTTAAAATGACACATCAAAATGTTCTGATATTAAGTGAGTGAAACATACAAGTAGTGTACTATCAGGAATATATGAAATTGAACTGTGATATCAGACAGATTTTTTTTAATAACAGTCTAAACATTGTGTTGAAATAAAATATTTTTGAAATTTAAAGGGTCTTTATTTTGAAATGACACATCAAAATGTTCTGATATTAAGTGAGTGACACATACAAGTAGTGTACTATCAGTACTATCTGAAATTTAACTGTGATATCAGACAGATTTTTTTTAATAACAGTCTAAACATTGTGTAAAATTACATAAATGTTATAATTTAAAGGGCCTTTATTTTGAAATGACACATCAAAATGTTCTGATTTTAAGTGAGTGACACATACAAGTAGTGTACTATCAGGACTATATGAAATTGAACTGTGATATCAGACAGATTTTTTTTAATAACAGTCTAAACATTGTGTTGAAATAAAATATTTTTGAAATTTAAAGGGTCTTTATTTTGAAATGACACATCAAAATGTTCTGATATTAAGTGAGTGACACATACAAGTAGTGTACTATCAGGACTATCTGAAATTGAACTGTGATATCAAACAGATTTTTTTTAATAACAGTCTAAACATTGTGTAAAATTACATAAATGTTATAATTTAAAGGGCCTTTATTTTGAAATGACACATCAAAATGTTCTGATTTTAAGTGAGTGACACATACAAGTAGTGTACTATCAGGACTATATGAAATTGAACTGTGATATCAGACAGATTTTTTTTAATAACAGTCTAAACATTGTGTTGAAATAAAATATTTTTGAAATTTAAAGGGTCTTTATTTTGAAATGACACATCAAAATGTTCTGATATTAAGTGAGTGACACATACAAGTAGTGTACTATCAGGGCTATATAAAATTGAGCTGTGATATCAGACAGATTTTTTTTAATAACAGTCTAAACATTGTGTAAAATTACATAAATGTTACAATTTAAAGGGCTTTTATTTTAAAATGACACATCAAAATGTTCTGATTTTAAGTGAGTGACACATACAAGTAGTGTACTATCAGTACTATCTGAAATTGAACTGTGATATCAGACAGATTTTTTTTAATAACAGTCTAAACATTGTGTAAAATTACATAAATGTTACAATTTAAAGGGCTTTTATTTTAAAATGACACATCAAAATGTTCTGATATTAAGTGAGTGAAACATACAAGTAGTGTACTATCAGGACTATCTGAAATTGAACTGTGATATCAGACAGATTTTTTTTAATAACAGTCTAAACATTGTGTAAAATTACATAAATGTTACAATTTAAAGGGCTTTTATTTTAAAATGACACATCAAAATGTTCTGATATTAATTGAGTGAAACATACAAGTAGTGTACTATCAGGAATATATGAAATTGAACTGTGATATCAGACAGATTTTTTTTAATAACAGTCTAAACATTGTGTTGAAACAAAATATTGTTACAATTTAAAGGGCTTTTATTTTAAAATGACACATCAAAATGTTCTGATATTAAGTGAGTGACACATACAAGTAGTGTACTATCAGGGCTATATAAAATTGAGCTGTGATATCAGACAGATTTCTTTTAATAACAGTCTAAACATTGTGTAAAATTACATAAATGTTACAATTTAAGTGGCCCTTATTTTGAAATGACACATCAAAATGTTCTGATATTAAGTGAGTGACACATACAAGTAGTGTACTATCAGGACTATCTGAAATTGAACTGTGATATCAGACAGATTTTTTTTAATAACAGTCTAAACATTGTGTAAAATTACATAAATGTTACAATTTAAAGGGCTTTTATTTTAAAATGACACATCAAAATGTTCTGATTTTAAGTGAGTGACACATACAAGTAGTGTACTATCAGTACTATCTGAAATTGACCTGTGATATCAGACAGATTTTTTTTAATAACAGTCTAAACATTGTGTAAAATTACATAAATGTTATAATTTAAAGGGCTTTTATTTTAAAATGACACATCAAAATGTTCTGATATTAAGTGAGTGACACATACAAGTAGTGTACTATCAGGGCTATATAAAATTGAGCTGTGATATCAGACAGATTTCTTTTAATAACAGTCTAAACATTGTGTATAATTACATAAATGTTACAATTTAAAGGGCTTTTATTTTAAAATGACACATCAAAATGTTCTGATATTAAGTGAGTGACACATACAAGTAGTGTACTATCAGGAATATATGAAATTGAACTGTGATATCAGACAGATTTTTTTTAATAACAGTCTAAACATTGTGTTGAAATAAAATATTTTTGAAATTTAAAGGGTCTTTATTTTGAAATGACACATCAAAATGTTCTGATATTAAGTGAGTGACACATACAAGTAGTGTACTATCAGTACTATCTGAAATTGAACTGTGATATCAGACAGATTTTTTTTAATAACAGTCTAAACATTGTGTAAAATTACATAAATGTTACAATTTAAAGGGCTTTTATTTTAAAATGACACATCAAAATGTTCTGATTTTAAGTGAGTGACACATACAAGTAGTGTACTATCAGTACTATCTGAAATTGAACTGTGATATCAGACAGATTTTTTTTAATAACAGTCTAAACATTGTGTAAAATTACATAAATGTTACAATTTAAAGGGCTTTTATTTTAAAATGACACATCAAAATGTTCTGATTTTAAGTGAGTGACACATACAAGTAGTGTACTATCAGGACTATCTGAAATTGAACTGTGATATCAGACAGATTTTTTTTAATAACAGTCTAAACATTGTGTTGAAATAAAACATTTTTGAAATTTAAAGGGTCTTTATTTTGAAATGACACATCAAAATGTTCTGATATTAAGTGAGTGACACATACAAGTAGTGTACTATCAGGACTATCTGAAATTGAACTGTGATATCAGACAGATTTTTTTTAATAACAGTCTAAACATTGTGTAAAATTACATAAATGTTATAATTTAAAGGGCCTTTATTTTGAAATGACACATCAAAATGTTCTGATTTTAAGTGAGTGACACATACAAGTAGTGTACTATCAGGACTATATGAAATTGAACTGTGATATCAGACAGATTTTTTTTAATAACAGTCTAAACATTGTGTTGAAACAAAATATTGTTACAATTTAAAGGGCTTTTATTTTAAAATGACACATCAAAATGTTCTGATATTAAGTGAGTGACACATACAAGTAGTGTACTATCAGGGCTATATAAAATTGAGCTGTGATATCAGACAGATTTCTTTTAATAACAGTCTAAACATTGTGTAAAATTACATAAATGTTACAATTTAAGTGGCCCTTATTTTGAAATGACACATCAAAATGTTCTGATATTAAGTGAGTGACAAATACACGTGGTGTACTATCAGGACTATATGAAATTGACCTGTGACGTCAGACAGATTCCTTTTAATAACAGTCTAAACATTGTGTTAAAATAAAATATTGTAATAATTTAAAGGGCCTTTATTTTGAAATGACACATTATAATGCCCTGTTATTAAGTGAGTGACACATATAAGTATTATTATTAGTATTATTATTAGTATTAGTATTATTAGTAGTAGTAGTATTATTAAAATAACATATTTTTTTATAATTTACAGGGCTTTTATTTTGTGTACTACCAGGACTACATGAAATTGACATGTGATATCAGACATAACATGTGAAATCATGTGGATTCCTTTTAATACCACTCCACAGCATAATGATATTAAGGGGGGGGGGGCTTTTATTTTGAAATGTGTTCCTTCTCACGCTTGCCGCAATGTTTAGTGTATGCGCGCTCTGAGAAACAGCGTGGGGGCTAGTTTGACCAAGCGTTTTGCAGTGGGGGCTGGCTTGACCGCAGTCTCACGGGACAGATGTTTCATACTTGCGGGACACATCTGGCCGCGGGCCGCCTATTGCCGAACTATAACCTACAGCATCACCTACAGCATCACCTGTTCTCCTGTTCCTCAATGTCTTTCTTCATATTTTTAATTAGAATATAATATTAAAATTATTATATTTAATCATTGATATATTTTTATATAAATAAGCAAAAATATGAATCGTGATTACAGGCATATCAATATCAATTTAATGTGGCTTTGTGTAAACTTCATACAAACATGATGTAATAGTACATTTCTCATGATTTACACATTATTACAGAATAGAGAAGAATGTTAAACTTTACACAACGTCGGTGCAGTTTGCGGTTTCTGCCGTCTCCTCATGTCTGTCTGATTAATCTGATTCTTTTAAGAGGTTAAATAAGTCATTTAGATTTTTTTAAATAAGACATTTGAATTATTTATTCAACTATTTTGATTAAAATGTCAAGCTGTATAAACGTGTTCAATAACATGTCCACCCTGTAATCCTGGGATAACTCCGCCCCTTCAGGACAGTGATCTCAAACATCAGTATCGTCACAGCTTTTACACCGTTCAATTTCTCATATTTTTAAAGCAAAATAAGAGAGTAATAAAAAGGAGTTATGTTTTTGAACATTATAAAACACCAAAAAACACAATATTTTTGATATGGTCCTTATAATAATATTACCACTAACAGTTTCCTCATGTCAAAATATGTATTCATGTATTAGAAGCTAAATAATAAATTAATTATAGTTAAAGATAATCGAGTAAATGGCCTTCTGGAAAATCAGTTTAAAGTTCAGGTGCTTGTGAATGAGGTAAAGCTGTTTCCGTATGTGGTTTAAACCAGTGAGATTAATACGAGTCTCTCAGTGAGGCTTTCTGCTGTATGTGACACTTTTAACACGGTTCACTTCCGTATTCATTACACTATTATTATTTTTTTTATTCCTTTTTTCAATATAAACAACTGACTAAAATAAACCACATATCCTGTGATACATTTTTAAAGCCAGTGGAATTTAATGAAGCTCTGGGTCAATTAGCTCCTTTAACATTTTATTGCTGTAGTCAGAAAGCTGAGCTGATAAGCGTAAGGTAACGCAGAGTTCAGCTCAGTGTCAGGTAGCTGTAAATGTAGATAAGGTTGGGTTGAAAAGTTGAACACTTAAATGAGTAGTAATGTCAAGGCAAGACCACAGTTGTAAAAACACAAACACAGCGTGAGCAATGCCCACACCTCAACCCGGCCCATCTCAACACAACATCTGTGGGTAAATGGGCCGAACAGTGTTCGACAGGCTCTTATCAATTGTGCGTTTTTCTCCAATTACTCTAATTTTCAACAACCAAACAACAGTCAACAACCACAACTCCTTCCAGTAAATACAAACCTCCTCCTCATGCAGAACATCAACACAGACTTTATCAGTCTAGACTGTTTTTTCTCATCAGCGTAGACTCCAGATTTTCTGTCACTGCAGTTGTACTTCAGTCTGACTACATGGAGATATTCAGTATTTTACTGCATATGGTTACAATCTTATAATAATACAATTCAGATGTTAATCATAAGTGAGCAGGTGTGAACAGGGTGTGGTCTCGGTCTGGTCTGTGTTGAAGTAATAGTCCTGCAGTAGTGTGAAAAGTCCTGTCTGTAACAAACCACTGCTGATTTGTAGCCGAGGTTCTACAGCTTTCCTGGAGATAAAGCTCTATATAGTTTATGCCTACTAGGTTAGAAAATACCTACAGAAATTCACTGGATATCCAAATGTTTATGGAAACTTCTTCTAATGAATGAACTTTGTTACTTGAAGACACACACTAACACACACACACTCCACACACACACACTCCACACACACACACACACTACACACACACACTACACACACACACTCCACACACACACACACACACACACTAATAGATTAAAAGGAACTTATTGGCACCGTATCTAATGCCAGGAGTGGGGTAGAGGCGTGTAAAGCCCTAAAGAATTGATCTGAAGAGAATAAAACCTTGTAGGATAAGTTTTCCTGGACTGCAGAGAAAATAAGAGCAGGATAACACTTTCAAATTCTCTTTATTGCAGAAAAAAACAATAAATTAGTAGCTGTCCCAGTACTGGTGTACCTGTTAAAGGTGATCCTGTGCAGAATTTAGAACCTGTTTATTGATTTATGGGGGCAGTGAACATGTTCAGCAGTGTGCTGAGGGGGCATTCCTCAGAGCTGCCCAGTGGAATAAAATGGAAAAGAATAGATCTGAGATAGTCTGATAATTACAGCACAGAAGTGAGCAAACACTTTTTAGCAACTGTGAAAGTGTTTCCAGATTCACCCAATAATCTAATCAACCAATGGTGAGACAGCAGAGCTGTGATTCTGAGACTGAGCTGATTGTTGGTGTAAGACAGGCTGATCTCAGAAAAACAACAAACATCAAGGGAGCATCGATTTGCTTTTGACATGAAATTTCAGATATAGGGGAGTTGAGACCAAAAATATTACATCTGTTATGATTAATTTGCCATTTGTTTGATTTGTAGATAATCCTTTCAAATCTAAAGCAAGTATAGATCTCCAGTTCTGTCTCTCAGTTAAAGGATGAGTCCTGTTTATCTAATGGGGGAAGTGTTTCTGATATTATCTGTCAGTTCCAGTTATTGAGCTCAATTAGATGATTAAAAATTTCAGAGACGCAAACTTTATAACTGATTGCAGAAATCTTCATTCTAATTCTGTTTATCTGCTGATCCAGTCTGCAGTAGAAAGCACTGTCCTGATTTCTTTATGCAGATCTTCACCCTGTAACTATTCTGGGAAAACCTCATGTCAGTTAAATTTTTAGTCATCTTGCCCTTTGTTATCTGAAATCACAGAGCGTGTGCTGCCCTTCTGCCAATCTCTCACCATGTCCTGACCCACCTGTGAACCTCACAAATTATGATTAGCTCACATCTTATCGTTATGGGGGTAATAAACCAATTCAGAGATTATTAGAAGTTTCAACAACAAAATCCATGAGCAACACCGTGTCAGTAGAAGAATGACTATCTCTAAACCTAGAGATAAACCAATGAACAGAACTCCAGCAATAAATAGACATTAAGCTAATCTAATTTGTGGTCATATGCAGTTTTTTTTATTGCATTTAAAACACATGAACACACTGCACACATAACGTTAACATGCAGACTTTCTATTTAACATTACAGGGGACTGTAAAAAAGTTTAACACATTCTGTAAATAAAGAAATAGATGTTGGCAGCACAGCTTATAAATATAGTCGTATATTCAGAAAATAATGTTGCATCAATTCCCCCAAACATGAGCTTATTTTGGAGTTTTCATTTTAATCATACCTAATATTAATTTTAATCATACTTGTGGACGGTGGTTCATTTGCCAAGAAGTGTCTCCCAGTCAAAATGACCCCAATATAACAACAGAAAGACTCACCAGTGAAATAAAGAACAACCCAGAGTTACAGATAAAGATTTACTGGTACAGATTAACATCTGTATTCATGAGTTTACTGTTCTTAAACCCTGAATGAGCAGAGTGTTTCTGGAGAACAAACCTCTAACACTCCATAATGTGAAAAGTGTCTTGTGGACAGACGACACTAAGATTGCTGCACGAACTCACTAACTGCTGCACTATCAGCCTTTTTATTGGCCAATCAGAGCTCACATCTCAGAGGCTAAAATTCCTCCAGAAAAACATGAAATTCCGCTGAGTTTAACACGTCACAAATAGTTACAGACTTGGCTTTGTACATTTATAAGACATTTATTCTGATATTTAAATTAAACATAGAGTAACATAAAAACATAATGAAATAAATCCAGACAGACAGATCCTCAGGATGTAGCTTTATGTAATGGTGGAGGTGTGAGACAGGGAAGCCAGGGGAGACATGGTGTCTGGATCTGCTGGAGTTCAGTGTACGGGTGGAGTTTTTGGGAGCTGCTGTCGTACAGAAGAATGGAAGGATAGAGTGAGACAGGTGGATGAGGTTGCTCCTGTAAAGCAAAGTTCTGAACCTGTAAATAGTCAGAAAAATATATTTTTGTGAATGGTTGATCTCATGTTTTAAACTGCACATTCTGGTGTTTTTAAATTCTTTTGTTTACATTAATTAAATGCTCAGATAGACGAGACGTTTCTGCGAACACTAAAGCTCTTTGCACAGAATTAACTAAAGTGTGAAAAAGTGCTTTTCTTCATCAGGAAGTCCTGATCTGAATCTGATTGAGATGCTGTGGGATGATCTTAAAAAAGGGGTTGATGCTGGAAAAAGAACAGAATTCCTCCACAGCTCTGTGAAAAACTCACTGAAAGGCTTGATTACAGTTGTTGCTGCTAAAAGTGAAACAAGCTGTTTATAGATTTAGGGAGGAAACATTTTTTCACACAGAAACATGTAGGTTTGTATTTTTCTCTTTAACAATAAAAACCTTTATTTAAAAACAGCATTTTGTGTTTAATTGTGTTTTCGTTTACTCATTTTTAAATTTGATTGATGATCTGAAACATTTAAAAGACAAACATCATGAAAGTGCTGAACACATTTTACACCAGTGTATTTATTTAAACTATATGAAGGATATTTTATAAGCACATTCTGTAAGATAGCATATAGAGCAATTTGTACACAATTGTTTTTTCTATTATTATTTGCAATACTGTAACACATATAAGATTATCTATAGTTAAATAAAACACTTTTACAGGATACATGAAGGTCAGGAGGTCTAATAATGGTGAGGAAGAATCTTACAGGAGTGAAGAAGAGTGGAGGCGTGAGAAGATGAACACATTTGCTCTTGTTTGGTTGCAGATGTCCCACATTTCCTCCTCTGGCTTCAGTTCGTCTCCACTTCGCTCTCCTGTTCTGGAACCAAATCTAAAAACCCAACAGAACAAAATATATAAACCATATTTACATAATCACTGATAAAAATTATTCCTGCATTAAATAACGGAAATCCTGTAATGTAAACAAAAAATGTGCACTTATTAGACTTTCAAATGGCTGGTTATTACTATATATCATTTTCTTAACATTATACTTATTATTTTAGAATTATTATTTTATTTTAATCAACATTTATTATTGTTTTGAAACTATACTATAATAACTATACTATTATATAGCTCTTGTAATTTACTGAAATAAACACATTTTACTTTTTATTCTGGTTATTATTAATATATCATTAATTTATTATTACTTTATAAAATGTGCCTCTATTTTCACTCATGTAGAATATTACTGATATACACTGGCCAAATAAACAAGGCCAATAATATTTTGAGCAACTATGTGTGATACTATGATCATCATACTAAAGAGAGAAACATTTATACTGTATACTAAAACTTCCCAAAAGTATAAATAACGTTCCTACAACAGTTCAGATAAAGTTCTAATAGAGTTCTAATAGAGTTCTGATAAAGTTCTAATAGAGTTCTAATAAAGTTCTAATAGAGTTCAGATAAAGTTCAGATAAAGTTCTAATAGAGTTCTAATAGAGTTCAGATAAAGTTCAGATAAAGTTCTAATAGAGTTCTAATAGAGTTCTGATAGAGTTCTGATAGAGTTCAGATAAAGTTCAGATAAAGTTCAGATAAAGTTCTAATAGAGTTCTAATAGAGTTCTGATAGAGTTCTGATAGAGTTCAGATAAAGTTCAGATAAAGTTCTAATAGAGTTCTAATAAAGTTCTAATAGAGTTCTGATAGAGTTCTGATAAAGTTCTAATAGAGTTCTGATAGAGTTCAGATAAAGTTCTAATAGAGTTCTAATAAAGTTCTAATAGAGTTCTGATAGAGTTCAGATAAAGTTCTAATAGAGTTCTAATAGAGTTCTGATAGAGTTCTGATAGAGTTCTGATAGAGTTCAGATAAAGTTCAGATAAAGTTCTAATAGAGTTCTAATAAAGTTCTAATAGAGTTCTGATAGAGTTCAGATAAAGTTCTAATAGAGTTCTAATAGAGTTCTGATAGAGTTCTGATAGAGTTCAGATAAAGTTCAGATAAAGTTCTAATAGAGTTCTAATAGAGTTCTGATAAAGTTGATATTTATATCAGAAGTATTAAATCTGATGATGAAGTTTCTATCAGTCAGTAATAAAGTGAAGAGATCAGATAGAGCAGCAGCAGCAGCAGGAGGAGAATTCTGTGTTTTACCTGAACTTTTCCTTCAGAAAGTTGGGTTCTTGTAGCCAGCAGGTCTCGCGTGTTCACGTCGGGATACTGAGTGTCCTGAAAAACTCGCTCCAGCTCCTCCAGCTGAGACACTGTGAACGTGGTTCTGACCCTCCGATGACTCGATCGACAAACTTTGCAGAAAAACACAGGATTTAGATTTTATGATTTTTTTTCGTGAGAAATCAAACTTGCATAAAAGGTGCCAAAGATTCAATTACATGATCTAATCTTCTAAGTTGTTCCTGAGCAAATTTTTATTGGCCGGGATAAAAAATGCTGGATTGTAATTTTACAAGCCTGTTTAAACCTCATAATGAACCACTGATTTACCTTTATGTCGAACTGATTTCTCTGTGTTTCCTTGGCTTGGTTAGCTTTTAGCCTAGCATTTGTATTTTGTATTCTCAGGTCTAATCAGAAAACAAATGATTTGCAGTTTATTTTCACAGCAACGTGTTTTCTGTGTGTTAAATCAGAGATATTATTAATAATGAGGCACTGGATCAAATATAAATGTGATTTCTGGAAACCTGTAATCACGTCTGTTCCACTTTTCAATAAACTTGTTGCCTGAAAATCTGTTCAGTTTCCACAACAAGACAAATTAATTGTGAGATTTGCCAGACCGTGTTTTTAAAATGGTAATTTTCGTTACTTAAACACAAAAGTAGCAGAGCTTTCAGTAAATACAGATTGACAATACTAGACCTGTTTCTCACATAAACATCCTGTAATCCACAGCTCATACAGGAAATTCCTTTTTCAAACAAGACTGAAAAATAAAATAAAAATTCAGCAAGTTCTGAACTGCTTTGTAAAGTTAAAAAAAAAAAGGTAAATATGATCTTAAACCCAGATCCAGCAGGACGGTGGGACAGGTACCTGTGCGCTGTGTGGAGGTGGGTTCCTCCCTGTCAGCAGGAGTCTGAGGATAAACTGAAAGCTTCTGTCCAGGTAAACCGGCCGGTCTCCTCAGGATGTCCTCTATAGAGTGAGACAGGTGTTTCGGTCTGTCTCTAAACGGCTTCTCATCAACTCCCTCAACTTCCACCGTTAACATCTTCCCACAGTTTCCAGCTCCTCCAAACACTCTGCCTCCATTCAGCTCAGCGGGAGAACTGATAGCAGCAGGGCTGTGTTGTGACATCATTAGTTTTCTGAGGAGGAGGAGCGACTCTCTAACAAAACCCATAAAACCAGAATTACTACTGAACAAACCCAAACTCTACACAAAACATTCTGCTGTATTAAACTGCACTGTGGCTGTTATTAGCAGGTGTGGGCTATTCATTATTTATTGTTTCTATCTCTCTCTCTCACTCTCTGTCTCTCACTTTTGATCTATACAATAGAAAGCTGTTATTTCAGAACAGTCTGTTAAACTTTAGTGCCACCCTGTGGCCAGTTGGGAAAATACACTCTAACCCAGGCAAACAGGCGTCTAGAGGAAATGAGTTATTAGCTATTTATATTCTCTTCTTTAAACTATATTTATCTGTAATAAACTGTGAGCTGTGTTTCAGTACAGAATCAGTACAGTCTGTTATTAATGCAGTGATTTCAGTAAAGAATCAGGAACATTGTCCTGAAACTTTTAAATGCAGTTTGAATCAGTACCACTTACTTTTACATTTTTTTTTACTCTGTTCTAACTTTCTTGAGATGTGTTTTTGCTATCAAGTTCTAAATAAGTTCTAAATAAAATATGTTTTTTTCATTAACTGTTAAAATGTCTTATTTTAAACAGCAGAGCTTTCCATGTTCCTTTATTGTATTTACATATTTTACATTTTGCATGTCACCCAAATTTCTTGGAATGTGAGCTGTGATATATTTTATCTGCAGCTCTCGGGTGGCAGTGGTGAACTGTGCTGGAGAATTCTCTGGTGAAGAACTTTCCTGGTGTTATTTGATCAGCTGTGCTGTCAGTGATGGTGAAGATCATGTAGTGAAGAGTCGCTCTGTTTCAGGTCCTGATCCACCACAACAGAACCTCCCTGTTTAAAACCCTCAGCACTGCTGTCTCTCAGTAGGAAATATATTATTCCTTACACACTGTGACACAATATGATAATTAAAAATACATCAGAAGTTTTTTAATTGAATTAATTATTTTTAGAAGAAAGTTTGTAATGTCTAGAACTTTTTGAATGATATTTTAGCAACAATTATTTTAATTATTATTTTAATTTAATATGATTATATACCAAAAGACATTTAAGATAACCTGTATATCAGCTTCTCCTTTAATATCGATGCTGTAAAATTGAGAGTCCTGATTAAGAGGAGGCTGTTTCTGCCGTATTACGTTTTGTATTTGTAACCATAGTAACTGGCGCCATTTACGACAGCATGGGATCATTATACCGTAAAGCGTGGAGAACTTCAGCACTAAGAACTGCAGGGGGCGCCAGAGAGCGCAGATTTTATTTCTCTCTCTCTCTCTCTCTCTCTCTCTCTCTCTCTCTCTCTCTCTCTCTCTCTCTCTCTCTCTCTCTCTCTCTCTCTCTCTCTCTGTCTCTGTCTCTCTCTCTGTCTCTCTCTCAAATTCAAATTCAAATTCAAATGGCTTTATTGGCATGAACTGTTGCCAAAGCAAACAATTCAACAAATACAAAAATAATAATCAAATTATGACAAAAGTGAAGGATAATAAATAAATTAATGTACATATATTTTATGTAATAATATTCTCTCTCTCTGTCTCTCTCTCTGCTGACCTTTTTCGTCTGTAATTTATTTTTCTGAAGCTACAGTTTTATAAATAAATTAAATGAATTACATATTTAATTACTGTAAATCCTTCTGCACACTCAGCTCGTTTTTTAGTACTGGAAGAATCTCTAATATTTAGATTTTTGTAACAGTTTCTTCGCTGAGGGTCTGAACTGAGTAATAAATGATCTGAATTAAACTCTGTAAAATCTCATTCCAGTGAGATTTAGAACTTTTGAAAAGCAGAAGTTTGTCTATTTTTGCCTTTAATGTGGTGTTATTTTAAATATATATATATATATATATGGAGAAACAGCAGATGATACACTGACATGCTAAAAGTCATATGTTATGAGGTGATATCGGGTGCATATGGATGTGATGTTCCATGTCTGAAGTAGAATTTCTCAATTTCTCATTTTTCAATTTTTCAAAGAAGTGTCGCATGTGAACCGGTGATACATCAGTAGGGCTGCGGCAATTAAAATGATTAATGTGATTAATGATTTTATTGTGTGTTTTATATTCTAATTCTGTAATAAATGCACTATTCTGATCATTCTGAAAATCAATGTATTAATAATTTGGATATTCTTAACTGTATGAGGTAAATAGAGACTGTCTGTAAAATTAAGTTTTTTGTACACAAACCCACAAACAATATAATATAGCTTCATTAACCCATTTTGACTGTAAATTACAAAGCTGAAGTTAATGTTAATAAATAGGCTACATTTAAGAACAGTTGGTCGTATTTACCAACTATTCTGAATAAGAATTATCTTAAAGCATGCAAATGTTAAATATTCAATACAAGACTTTGAAAAGCTCTAAATCCAAATTCAGCTTGCAAAATGTAAAACTCCTCCCTCTGTTTGTAGTATAATAACATAACGAGTCTGAGTTTAGGTATCGCAAGTGGCAGTGACAGATTGAACAAAAGTTGTGTTAGCTTTAACATGGCTATCATCATTTTTAGGTATAAATGTACAAATGTACAGTAAAAGCATCAGAATGCAGAGGCTGCAGAGGTCACTGCTCTGCCCAGCCTGCGACACCTTAATAAAAAGAGCAGAAACCGCAGGCCTGGATTACTTTATACTGGAGGGCTGGTTTAATCAGACTCTACAGATCTCTTGCTTTTTATTCTCAGTGAGATTGTTTCTCCAGCAAATTTTCATTCTGATGGAGTTCTGCATGGTTTAGTATTCTGTTCACTCCGCTCTCAGATGTTTTTCTTCTTTTTTTTGGTGCACACCAACAGACTGCAGCATCCACAGTTCAATTACTGAAAAGACAATCGGGGGCATTTCTGTTTACTTTGTGTTAAAACTTTTCATAAACTTTTTATTGAAATAGATTACAACCAGCAAAACGTACAAAATGAGTAGTGTAATATTCTCAGTTAAGGGAGGAGGATTTCACTTTAACAATCGAAACGAGGAACGACATCCTGTAACTTTTATTCTTTGATAAAAGGAGCTACATTAAAACTCGAACACTTTACTATTGTCTGAAATGTTCTTAACTTGATGTTAGATAAATAATTAGTTCAGCCCAGCGTCTGTTTTCTGCTCACTGAGTAAATTCTTCTGCTTATTTTCTAGAATTTTCACTCCCAGAAGTTATTAAATTGATCAACAATGGGCCTTGTGGTTTAATCCCACACTCCCCGGGATTAAATCTGGAGTTAAGATGCTTAATTAGCTTCTACTGAGACACGAGGTCAGAACAGAGCGAGAGCTCGTCTCTCTCGCGCTGCAGTGGAGATTTACACAACAAAAGCAGGAACACACTAATATAACACCACTCGTTTAAAGTGTGGAATATATTTTAATATGAGATGTACGACTTTAAAGGGCACAGTTTACATTTTACAAAGAGAAAAGGTAAAAGGGGAAGGGGTTCTTCAGAATTACTGTAAATTAAATAGTGAACACTACATTTTCACAAGATGTGTGAAAAGGCATTTCCATTTTACACAGTGACCGAACCTGTTTGGATCTTTGATTTTATATTTGCTGTATATTGTACGGGATAGTGTACAAAAGTGTTTACTGTAGCTTCCCCAGACTGAAAATGGAAAACCGTTTCTCAGGTTTTCTGTAGTTACACTTAGAGAAAAGCACAGCACTGAGACACAGGGACACACTGAGACACACTGAGACACTGAGACACAGGGACACACTGAGACACACTGAGACACAGAGACACACTGAGACCCACAGAGACACTGAGACACAGGGACACACTGAGACACTGAGACACACTGAGACACAGGGACACACTAAGACACACTGAGACAGAGATACAGAGACACACTGAGACACTGAGACACACAGACACACTGAGACACAGGGACACACTGAGACACACTGAGACACACTGAGACACTGAGACACACTGAGACACACTGAGACACAGGGACACACTGAGACACACTGAGACAGAGATACAGAGACACACTGAGACACACAGACACACTGAGACAAACTGAGACACAGGGACACACTGAAACACACAGAGACACTGAGACACACTGAGACACAGGGACACACTGAGACACTGAGACACAGGGACACACTGAGACACACTGAGACACACAGAGACACACTTAGACACACTGAGACACAGAGACACTGAGACACACAGAGACACACTGAGACACAGGGACACACTGAGACACAGGGACACACTGAGACACACTGAGACGCAGGGACACACTGAGACACACTGAGATACTGTTATAAGAGATAATGTTTTTATTTTTGGTACATTTGTTGGCTTCTGTGCACAAAACATGAATTTAAGTTACAGTAAATCAATGTGTTTACATTTTTCTACATTATAAAAATGACTTCTCCCCGTCTCAAACCAGAGTGTTATAGACCAGAAGAAAGCAGAGTGTATAAACCTAAATCTGCCGGCACATAAATCTCCCTGATTCTTTCAGCTGAATTTACAGAAGATTTCCCCATCCTTCCAGCCCAGAGCCCTGTTCACTATTCTCCTTCCAATACTGAACCACCAAGAAACACAACAATCACACTATAAAATAAAAGGTTTGCTTACAGCGTAAAACAACACCACATAGCAAATGAAATTCAGCTGATAACATTAGCCAGATGTTAGCACACACATTCTCCACAATCTTATCAACAACGTATTTAAAATCTGTTCTTCAGGGCAGAAATCTCTGTAATGAGTTGAAACGCTCTAAACTGAAAACACAGTCGTGCCAGTTGGGAAGGATGAGGCTCAGCATGATGGTGTGAAAATCTTCTTGGAGGCCGTGTTACTCCTGCTGCTCTACATCTTCCTGAGAGGAATCCTCTTTCTAACAAAACAAAACAAAAAAACAACAAGACAGCGTGTGATCATTATCTAGAGATCACCATCAGGGTCAGATCTTCACTGAGGGAGGCGTCAGATCAGCCAGATTATCAGAGGAGAAAAGTGACAATGATGCAAAACTCAGAAAAAGAGTGATGTTCTTCAGCAGCCTGTAGTGATCACTCGCACGTCCACCAATCACTGAACAGAATCTCCTCCGTCTCCACAGGTGATTAATAAAAGCAGCAGCTCGTCCTGCAGACGCTTCTACAAACACTGAAAAAGTGGGTCTCTTTACTGTGATAGGATGCAGCACCTGTTCAACAAATGAAATTTCACTACTCACTACTAAATATTCCACAGCCAACTGTCAGTGATATTATAACACAGTGGAAGAGACTGAGAACCACAGCGACTAACAGAGCGGGGTCAGCGGATGCTGAGGAGCACAGTGTACAGAGTTCACCAACTTTCTGCAGAGTCACTACACTAATCACTACACACCTCCAAACGTAGTGTAGCTTCAGATTAGATCAACAACAGAGTACATACACATTATTGTACGCTACACACTAATCCTGATCCTTATTTATTCATGTAAACATCCAGATTTAGTCACATAGTTTGTTTCCATGTATTATTTTCTCTTGCCTTTGATGAAGGAATAATAAAACAGTACTAAAACAGAAGACGTGTGTCGGGATCATGGACAACTTTTAGAGGGTCTTTAAACCATTTCTTACTGTATTTTGGTGTCTCTGTTTGGAAACATGGGTCATTACCAGACATTGCATCAGGTTTTCCAAATTGTGCTCCAGCCATTTCATTTACTTTATGATAATAATTTGCTTATAGTATATAATAGTTTGCTTTTTGTATATGAAATGTGTTAATGATAAAAGTCAGATGGTGAAACCAACATTTAGATCTTGACTGATGTGACGCTGTTTGGTCTTTGGGGGATTTTATATGTTGGACGAGTGTCAGCGGTGATGATGGAGGAGCACCAGGCCGCTGGAGGCAGTGGGTTGTTACTGCGATTGGTCAGATCAGTGCATGACAACATCAGATTCATCAAAGCAGACATTTCTGAAAAGGGCAGCACTGTCAGATACCATACTCTCAATTGAGCCTCACAAACACTGGATAATAAATAGACAGATGGACAAAAAGATAAAGGAAATAAAAAATATTACTGCTTGAATTGGGTAAATTGGGAGATAAAAGAGTACAATTAAAAACAAATAAATAAAAATAAACAAATTCTGCCCGCAGAATTCTGTCCTTCATATTCATAATTAAAATGATTTCTAAATGAAAGCCCCCAATTATTTTATGCATTTTAGGTCACAAAGGAAACATTAATATCAGACATGAGAAAATATGCTAATCAGCTATTAACTATAAACTCCGGCCAACATTTAGCCTCCATTTCATACTTTCCATATTTATTGGAATATACTAAATATTAAATATTAGTACTCATCATTTGAATGACAAATCCAGCAGCCAATCCGGTTGGAGGAGGCAGTGAGGGAGATTTTAAGGCCGTTTGTATTTCAGTTGGCACAATGCTTAATGTGCCCACAACAAATGTTGAGCCAACAACAGATTAGGCAGAAGAGAAGCTGCTGCTGGATCCCATAAGAGCTTAGAATCATATAAAACCCCCTGATGCAACTCATCATCCTTTATTCTGTGGGAGAAACGCTTCCACATGAGTCTGTGGAGGTTATCTATTGAAACGTTTCCAAATGGATTTTTTAGCACCCACTGTTCTACACCATTTATACTGCAAATATATTTTCTTCATTAAACTGAGCTGGAGATACATCAGTAATTCAGCTTTAATTATTCCTGAGTTTTACTGAACTGATATTAATGTACAATTCAGGGCTCAATCTAAACTGTCGGGGAAATTAATTATTACTGGTTTTGCATCCAGGAACCATGCAGTAAATTATAATGAGATTTTAGAGCTACAGAGACGTCAGTGAATTTTTCAACAAGACGATGCAAAAGCAGATGCTGCACACATTAAAAACACATTACTGACCTGAACTGTTCCTGATAGAGAACATGTGCAGAATTCTTAAATAAAAATGTGATGCAAACATTTCTGAACTGATGCTCAGATTAAAACCCGGTTACAGGAGAAATAACACAAAATAACACCTGAGACACTTTATCACAAGTGTTGTGAGAAGGAATTTTAACATCTTAAAGTGCTAAACACTTTCTCATCTCACTCTTTTTTTTAATAATATATTGGCGGTCTGAAATGCAGGAGTGGATGTATTTTTAACAGCACAGTAAAACTGAACAGACAAATTTAGTTTAAATTAAATAAAATATCAAATTAAATCTAAGAAACATTTTCAAATTTGGGGCGGCACGGTGGCGCAGTGGGTAGCACTTCCGCCTCACAGCAAGGCGGCCTGGGTTTGATTCCCGGCTGGGGCGACCCGGGTCTTTCTGTGTGGAGTTTGCACGTTCTCCCCGTGTCTGCGTGGGTTTCCTCCGGGTTCTCCGGTTTCCTCCCACAGGCCAAAGACGGCACGTTAGGCTGATTGGATGTCAGATACAAATTGCCCCATAGGTGTGAGTGTGTGAGTGCATGTGTCTGTGTGTCTGTCTGTGTCTGTCTGCCCTGCGATGGATTGGCAGCCTGTCCAGGGTGTATCCTGCCTTCTGCCCGATGCCGGCTGGGATAGGCTCCAGCCCCCCCGTGACCCTTAATGGATAGAGCGGTTGATAATGACTTGACTTGACTTGATTTTCAAATTTGTATTTGCATTTTCCATTAGATTAATAAAATTACCAAACCACGCAAACAATGAAATATATTAAATTATTCAGAAATCCCTGAAAAGTCCTGATATAAACCTAAAGTTTAATCATTCTGTAACCTGAGCTTGTAGAAACTCTTTACACATGTTGTGCGTGGGCTTAAAACTCTATTTCAGTCTCACGGCAGAAGGTACATATTAAAGCTAATGTTTCTGAAACCCACTGACAGCATTAAAGTACTATACTGCAATTAAGCTGCTGCTAGTCTGTAATCCACTCGACTGCAGGACGACATCTGAGAGGAGGAGGTTGAATTTCAACGTCAGAAGAGAAAACTGTGATAATTAGGGGTATAAATTGATATGAGTATTTGTGAGGCGGAGTTAAAGCATGTTAAACTTGAGACGAGTGCGGTAAGAGATTTATAAGTAGACTAATAACAACGAGAGAAGAGAAGGAAATAAAACAAATAAATACAACATATTCAGAAACATTAGCATTTATGTATAACTCTTTTTCTAAAAATAATTTATTGTTATTGAAAATTTGAAACCTATTTATTAATATTTAAATGCAAGGATTTTACAGCAGCAGACAAAAGCAACAGATAACAGTAAACACATTGAGTAGATAATAAACTTTATATAAAACATTGTATAATAAACAGTACAGATATTATCAGGCTGTGAGTTTTGTTGACGCTGTTCTGTGAAAATAAAGTGAATAGAGATATTTTGTCCCTGATGTAAAACTGGAAACTCTAGAGTTCAGGAAGTGAAAGCAGGCCTGATCCTGGTGAGTTACCATGGTAACAGCTCTCAATTTATCACTGGGTTCAGTTAATGAGTAGAATTCCTTCACATCTCTGTGATTTACCTTTGATAAGGTATAGTGATCTCCTGGGTTTAGTGTTTATAACAGGTGAGTTTACTGTAACTCAGAGTACTGACGTTTACCTGTGAAGGTTTATAGAGATTAGCTTCTTTTCCTAAATGTATCTCTGATCCTGGCTCTAAAACTGTCTCTGTGTTTTCTGTAATGGAACATCTTTACGGTTTTCCTGAAAGCAGAGTTTTTCCTTCACTGTAAAAAAAAAAAGTGTAAAAAAACGGTATTTTTCCGGCAGCAGGGGCGCCAGAAAATGTCTGTAAAAAAACAGAAAAATTGTGTAATTTTTACAACATACATAAACCGTAAAAAAACAGTTATTGTACGTATTGTAATCAACGTCTATTATTGTAATTTTACAAGAAATTGCCCTTTAATTACATTAAATGTTTTTCTTTTAACATATTTTATTTCTTAAAAAAGTGTCATGCACTCTTTATAAAATGGAATAATTCGTCATTTTACAAGAAATGTTTCTATAATTACATGAAATCTTTTAATTTTAACATATTTTAATTCTTAAAAAAGTGTCATGCACTCTTTATAAAATGGAATAATTCGTCATTTTACAAGAAATGTTACTATAATTACATGAAATCTTTTAGTCGGTCAAGTCATTATCAACCGCTTTATCCAGCCCGGGGGTGGGGGGGGTGGGGTGCTGGAGCCTATCCCAGCCAGCATCGGGCAGAAGGCAGGATACACCCTGGACAGGCCGCCAATCCATCGCAGGGCAGACAGACACAGACACATTCACTCACACACAGGGGGCAATTTATTTCTGACATCTAATTGGGAGGAAACCGGAGAACCCGGAGGAAACCCACGCAGACACGGGGAGAACGTGCAAACTCCACACAGAAAGACCCGGGTCGCCCCAGCCGGGAATCGAACCCAGGCCGTCTTGCTGTGAGGCGGAAGTGCTACCCACTGTGCCACCGTGCCGCCCATTAACTCTTTTAATTTTAACATATATAACCTATGTCACCATTTGCTACTCCCAGGTGGTGGTGATGAAGGTGAGTTAAAAAAAAAATTAGCTAATGATAATTTAGCAAATGCTCTCTACATCACTGCCATGTACAGTTATGTTCACAACCCAAAGCTCCAAGCCTATTTTTACCATTTTTTTTCACTATTTTATAAGAAGCAAATTACACTTTTTAAGAAATAAAATATGTTAAACTTAAAAGATTTCATGGACGGCACGGTGGCGCAGTGGGTAGCACTTCCGCCTCACAGCAAGATGGCCTGGGTTCGATTCCCGGCTGGGGCGACCCGGGTCTTTCTGTGTGTGAATGGATAAAGCGGTTGATAATGACTTATAATTTCATGTAATTATAGAAACATTTCTTGTAAAATGACGAATTATTCCATTTTATAAAGAGTGCATGACACTTTTTTAAGAAATAAAATATGTTAAAAGAAAAACATTTAATGTAATTAAAGGGCAATTTCTTGTAAAATTACAATAATAGACGTTGCTTACAATAAATACAATAACTGTTTTTTTACGGTTTATGTATGTTTTAAAAATTACACAATTTTTCTGGTTTTTTACAGACATTTTCTGGCGCCCCTGCTGCCGGAAAAATACCGTTTATTTACACTTTTTTTTTACAGTGATATCTGCATTTTAAAATGTTAACTTTGTGTAAAAATACAGAAAATTTAGCTTTTTTTGTCACAAAATATGACTTTATTTTTACAGTTAGTATTGTTCGAATTGTCATCTAAAATTTGTTAAAAAACAGATATTTAATGTATTTTACTCACACAGATTGTTTATGTTAAATCACATGACTCATTTCAATAGACAGTTTATTCTTGTCATTTTAATACCATTTGCCTGTCATTTTGAAATACAGGGAAATATTGTAAAATTTTACTTGGAAAAACTGTAAAAAAAATGTTTTTTTTTACAGTGTTGATTTACTGATACAATTCTGCTGCCCCTCCTGCAGCTCCTGGATCAGTTCAGCCTCCAAAACCCTGCCCTCACCTCAATCAGGCCAACCCTTGGATCTTCACTGTGATATTTTTGTGTTTTTTTATTCAGCATCTTCTCCTCCCTCACTGACCACTCCCTCACACCATCACCTCTTCATACGTCCCCTGCTCTCTCTTCTCCCTCAGCCTCATAACTCAGCCTTTTCTCTTTTGCTGCCTCATTTCAGAGCTGCCTGACTGTCTCGTCTCTGTCTCGTCTCTGATGGTTCCATGATTGGTCTCTTCTCTTCTCCTGCTTTTCTTATTTTAATGTATAAATCACATTGGCATCACTACTCACAAGTGATCAGATAAGAAACTCATCACTGCCCGTCTTTCTGCTCCTCACGGACACTAAACACTAAAAACAGCTTCATTATCAGTTCCAACGTCTTGCTGTGCTCTAGTGCACAGAGTCTGTTACACACTCGTATCACACTTTCCTATTCGCGGTCCGTGCTCCGTGCTCGATCTCACTATACAGCACAATTCCTTATAGTGCCTCCGGCTGCGTTCGGGGGTGGGGGGTGGGGGCTTTTGGCACGTTTTGAGAATGTGTTTACTGGTGCTTTTGGTTTAGTTTAGTCTGTTTCTGCCCGTCGTCCCTCTTTCCTTATTCAGTGCAGCAGCAGCAGAGAGCTGGAGCCTCGTGGAGCTGAATGCTAATATTCAGCCTGTAGACGAGAGCGACGACTCTGCCTGTCTCTCTCGCGCTCTCTCTGTCTCTCTCTCTCTCTGTGTCTGTCTCTCTCTCTGTCTCTTTGTCTGTCTCTCTCTCCTGATAATGATCACTGTGTCCTCACCTCCTTCTACAGATGTGTGGTGGAGAGCGTCGTGTGCTCCAGCATCAGTGTGTGGAATAGAAGCTGCTCTGCTGCAGACAGGAAAGCTCTGCGGAGGGTGGTGAAGGAGTCAGCCTCCCCAGCACCACGAACATCTACACCTCCAGATGCAGGAAAAGAGCCGCCTGCATCAGGAAGAATCCCACCCACCCAGCACACGCACTTCCTGTCCCGCCCCCCTCAGGCCGGAGGCTGCGGAGCATCAAGTGCAAAACAATCAGACTGAGAAACAGCTTCATTCTGGAGGCTGTAAGACTCTTAAACTCCATCTAACAACCAACACACTGCACTGACACACAAGGACAAAATACTGTTTACAAACACTGTTACTTTAAACCACACTGAGACACTTTATCTTCTACTGCTCTAATTCCATATCATGCTGCTAAAACTGCACTCTGGACTTCATGTTGCTCCAACTTGCCTACTCTCTCTATTTATTTTTATTTTTATATTTTTGGGTATTTATCTTTATCTATTTTGTATAATCTATATTTATTGTGTTCTTTTAGTTTGTTATCTTATATTTATCTATTTTAATAACAGCTCTTGGATTTAAACTGGACCGTGAGATCACAATTTTGTTGCACCTCATGAACCACATGTGATGCGAAAGACAATAAAATCTCCTTATATCCTTGAAATGAATCCTTCATATTTATGACTCCCTCTGTCGCTCTGTCTGCTTGTCACTCTGTCGGCCTGTTGATCTGTCAGTCTGTCGCTCTGTTGCTCTGTCAGCCTGTCGTTCTGTCAGCCTGTCGCCCTGTTGCTCTGTCGGCTTGTCGCTTTGTCGGCCTGTCGCTCTGTCGGCCTGTCGCTCTGTTGCTCTGTCGCTTTGTCGGCCTGTCGCTCTGTTGCTCTGTCGGCCTGTCGCTCTGTTGCTCTGTTGCTCTGTCGGCCTGTCACTCTGTCGCTCTGTTGCTCTGTTGCTCAGTCGCTCTGTCATCCTGTTGGCCAATCAGACTGCAGACCAGTGTTGGTGATTTAGAGCTCATACCTCCACCATGAACGAGAAAAACCCTCAGCATATCAACTCACTTCCTCCATCATCATTCCCTTATTCATTCATTCACTCCCTCTCTCACTCCCTCCATCATCATTCCCTTATTCATTCATTCACTCCCTCTCTCACTCTCATTTACTTCTGTCTCTTTACCAAAAGCCTGTAAATAAAGCTGATAAAAGAAGAACAGATGAATCTGTAGCTTGTTTTTATTTCACGTTTCTCTTTTCTTTGGAAAAAATTAAATTAATACAATATTCCAGAACTGCTGAAAATCATCCAGGTAAAACTGAAACATTTACAGCGTTTTTATCCAGACTGAACCCAGACTGTGCTTTAAGACTTTAAGGCCTGAAAACAGACGAGTAATAAACGAGTCTCATGTTTTTACTGAATCTATTTAAGCCTTTAGATTTATCAGTCCTGTCAGTGATTCACATGATAAACGTATCAAATGCTTTTTGTTTCTGGCACAAAAATTCTAAAAAGTTCAAAACAATCTATAAAACAGTTTAATTAGATCAAATAATATACATAATCTGCACAGATTTAGAAATTCATACGCCACCAAACATATTTTTAAAGCACATTATATGCCTCGTGAAGCACAAAAGTATCTCTTTGATGATATATTGATATTTTCATAAATCATTTTCCCCTTTTTTTATTAGGAATAAAACATTTTTTAATATTCTCTTTCACTTTTTTTAAACCTCTGAAGTTTTACAATACTGACATATTTATATCTTATTATAAATTAATCTGTAGCCAAATGGAATTTATTTTGATGAAATAGATCCTACCTGTCACTACCTGCAGGAAACAGATCACCCAGTCACTTCAGTTACTGACGGATTCATTTATTCTAATTATTCAAATGTAGTAAATCAAGATAAAGATCACAACAATAATTGGAAACCCTGCAGAAACCAAATATATAAAAACATGTTTAAACATAAATTTACATAAAGAATCATAAATCTCCAAAACAGCCAAATGAATTAACCTTTAAAACTCTTCTAAACTGCAGCGCATACATTACATTTCGTGAAATATATTCCTTATTAATTTATTGTCCTGTTTTCTGCAGGTGAAATGTCACATATTTCTGTGTTTCCTTCATTTAATGTAAATAAATATGAATTATTAATGTTATATTTTATTATGGGAATGTTCAGAGTGTAATTTACTGATACATCATTCAGTAGATGGAGACAGAGAGTCAGAGTCAGGAGTCCCGTCTTCTTTTAGTTAATGTGAGGTTTTCATTCTGAGCATCCAACTCCACCTGAATCCACCTGAATCCACCTGACTCTACCTGACTCTACCTGAATCCACCTGACTCTACCTGACTCTACCTGACTCCACCTGACTCCACCTGAATCCACCTGAATCCACCTGAATCCACCTGACTCCACCTGACTCTACCTGACTCTACCTGACTCCACCTGAATCCACCTGACTCTACCTGACTCTACCTGACTCCACCTGACTCCACCTGAATCCACCTGACTCCACCTGACTCTACCTGACTCTACCTGACTCCTCCTGAATCCACCTGACTCTACCTGGCTCCTCCTGAATCCACCTGACTCTACCTGACTCTACCTGACTCCTCCTGAATCCACCTGACTCTACCTGACTCCTCCTGAATCCACCTGACTCCACCTGAATCCACCTGAATCCACCTGACTCCACCTGACTCTACCTGACTCTACCTGAATCCACCTGAATCCACCTGACTCCACCTGAATCCACCTGAATCCACCT